>NC_079217.1:64767770-64870270 GCF_029633865.1 Lampris incognitus | reverse complement strand
TCCTCTCCTGTTCCATGTGTCTTTCCTCCTCTCCTCTCCTCTGCTCTCCTCTCTCCTAGTGTCTCTCCTCTCCTGTTCCATGTGTCTTTCCTCCTCTCCTCTCATGTTGCTGTCTATCTCTTCTGGACAGTCTCTCTCCTCTCTCCTCGTGTCTCTCCTCTCCTGTTAACGTCTTTCCTCCTCTCCTCTCATGTTGCTGTCTATCTCTTCTGGACAGTCTCTCTCCTCTCCTCTCTCCTAGTGTCTCTCCTCTCCTGTTAACGTCTTCCCTCCTCTCCTCTCATGTTGCTGTCTATCTCTTCTGGACAGTCTCTCTCCTCTCCTCTCTCCTAGTGTCTCTCCTCTCCTGTTAATGTCTTCCCTCCTCTCCTCTCATGTTGCTGTCTATCTCCTCTGGGCAGTCTCTCTCTCCTCTCTCCTCGTGTCTCGCCTCTCCTGTTCATGTCTTCCCTCCTCTCCTCTCATGTTGCTGTCTATCTCTTCTGGACAGTCTCCTCTCCTCTCCTCTCTCCTCGTGTCTCGCCTCTCCTGTTCATGTCTTCCCTCCTCTCCTCTCATGTTGCTGTCTATCTCTTCTGGACAGTCTCTCTCCTCTCCTCTCTCCTCGTGTCTCTCCTCTCCTGTTAATGTCTTCCCTCCTCTCCTCTCATGTTGCTGTCTATCTCTTCTGGACAGTCTCTCTCCTCTCCTCTCCTCTCCTCTCTCCTCATGTCCCTCCTCTCCTGTTAATGTCTTCCCTCCTCTCCTCTCATGTTGCTGTCTATCTCTTCTGGACAGTCTCTCTCCTCTCCTCTCTCCTCGGGTCTCTCCTCTCCTGTTCCATGTGTCTTCCCTCCTCTCCTCTCATGTTGCTGTCTATCTCTTCTGAACAGTCTCTCTCCTCTCCTCTCCTCTCCTCTCTCCTCGTGTCTCTCCTCTCCTGTTAATGTCTTCCCTCCTCTCCTCTCATGTTGCTGTCTATCTCTTCTGAACAGTCTCTCTCCTCTCCTCTCCTCTCCTCTCCTCTCCTCTCTCCTCGTGTCTCTCCTCTCCTGTTCATGTCTGTTAATGTCTTTCCTCCTCTCCTCTCATGTTGCTGTCTATCTCTTCTGGACAGTCTCTCTCCTCTCCTCTCCTCTCCTCTCTCCTAGTGTCTCTCCTCTCCTGTTCCATGTGTCTTTCCTCCTCTCCTCTCCTCTGCTCTCCTCTCTCCTCGTGTCTCTCCTCTCCTGTTCCATGTGTCTTCCCTCCTCTCCTCTCATGTTGCTGTCTATCGCTTCTGGACAGTCTCTCTCCTCTCCTCTCCTCTCCTCTCCTCTCCTGTTAATGTCTTCCCTCCTCTCCTCTCATGTTGCTGTCTATCTCTTCTGGACAGTCTCTCTCTCCTCTCTCCTCGTGTCTCTCCTCTCCTGTTAATGTCTTCCCTCCTCTCCTCTCATGTTGCTGTCTATCTCTTCTGGACAGTCTCTCTCTCCTGTCCACTCTCCTCGTGTCTCGCCTCTCCTGTTAATGTATTCCCTCCTCTCCTCTCATGTTGCTGTCTATCTCTTCTGGACAGTCCCTCTCCTCTCCTCTCTCCTCGTGTCTCTCCTCTCCTGTTCCATGTGTCTTCCCTCCTCTCCTCTCATGTTGCTGTCTATCTCTTCTGGACAGTCTCTCTCTTCTCTCCTCTCTCCTCGTGTCTCTCCTCTCCTGTTAATGTCTTCCCTCCTCTCCTCTCATGTTGCTGTCTATCTCTTCTGGACAGTCTTTCTCCTCTCCTCTCTCCTCGTGTCTCTCCTCTCCTGTTAATGTCTTCCCTCCTCTCCTCTCATGTTGCTGTCTATCTCTTCTGGACAGTCTCTCTCTCCTCTTCTCTCTCCTCGTGTCTCTCCTCTCCTGTTAATGTCTTCCCTCCTCTCCTCTCATGTTGCTGTCTATCTCTTCTGGACAGTCTCTCTCCTCTCCTCTCTCCTCGTGTCTCTCCTCTCCTGTTCCATGTGTCTTCCCTCCTCTCCTCTCATGTTGCTGTCTATCTCTTCTGGACAGTCTCTCTCTTCTCTCCTCTCTCCTCGTGTCTCTCCGCTCCTGTTAATGTCTTCCCTCCTCTCCTCTCATGTTGCTGTCTATCTCTTCTGGACAGTCTCTCTCCTCTCCTCTCTCCTCGTGTCTCTCCTCTCCAGTTAATGTCTTCCCTCCTCTCCTCTCATGTTGCTGTCTATCTCTTCTGGACAGTCTCTCTCTCCTCTTCTCTCTCCTCGTGTCTCTCCTCTCCTGTTAATGTCTTCCCTCCTCTCCTCTCATGTTGCTGTCTATCTCTTCTGGACAGTCTCTCTCCTCTCCTCTCTCCTCGTGTCTCTCCTCTCCTGTTAATGTCTTCCCTCCTCTCCTCTCATGTTGCTGTCTATCTCTTCTGGACAGTCTCTCTCTCCTCTCTCCTCGTGTCTCTCCTCTCCTGTTAATGTCTTCCCTCCTCTCCTCTCATGTTGCTGTCTATCTCTTCTGGACAGTCTCTCTCCTCTCCTCTCTCCTCGTGTCTCTCCTCTCCTGTTAATGTCTTCCCTCCTCTCCTCTCATGTTGCTGTCTATCTCTTCTGGACAGTCTCTCTCTCCTCTTCTCTCTCCTCGTGTCTCTCCTCTCCTGTTAATGTCTTCCCTCCTCTCCTCTCATGTTGCTGTCTATCTCTTCTGGACAGTCTCTCTCTCCTCTTCTCTCTCCTCGTGTCTCTCCTCTCCTGTTAATGTCTTCCCTCCTCTCCTCTCATGTTGCTGTCTCTCCTCTCCTCTCCTCTCCTCTCTCCTCGTGTCTCTCCTCTCCTGTTCCATGTCTGTTAATGTCTTTCCTCCAGGCTCTCCTCCACCTGCTCCCTACTCTCGCTACAGATCACAATGTCATCTGCAGACATCATAGTCCACAGAGACTCCTGCCTGATCTTGTCCATCAACCTGTCCATCACCATTGCAAACAAGAAAGGGCTCAGAGCGGATCCTTGATGTACTCCCACCTCCACCTTGAAGCCGCATTACTACTACTGATCATTTATCCACATTTACTGCTGTGCAACCGTCGTATGAAAGAACCGATAGCCATCCACTAAATATCACCACATCATCAATATGGAGGTGTTCAGGCACATCAGTATTTGTGAAGGATCAAAAACCAAAAAAAAAGAAAAAACACCACCAGTTGACCTGTGCAGCATGGACTTGGTCTGACATGTGTACTCCCCCCCCCCCCATGTCGTCATAATGCAGCGTTACAACAGATTGCAAAAACTGCACTTTACAGAGAAATCTTCACATGTATGAGGCCGACAAATGGCACCGCTGGACAAAGCGATTGTACATGGAGTCAACGAGAGAGAGTCTCCATTATCATCGCGTCGGCTGCACTAATCCAACACCAGGCCCCTTGTCCTTCCCTGATGGCCGCCTGACTAAACTCACAGGTGGGGATACTACATCTAACTCAGCCCTCCTTATGACACATGTGACCATGTCCTGTTAGAGGCCTATCTCCCTGCTGCTGCTGGCACTTGGTCAACTAGTGCTGTCTTCTTCTTCTTCTTCTTCTTCTCCTTCTTAACTTTATTTTCCGGTTTTCAAGTTTTGTGGAACGGGTATACAAGATACACGAGCAATAATAAAAACAAAACATATGTGGACCCCCCCCTCCCCCCCTCCCCAAGGCTCAAGAGAAGAAGAAGATAAAAAGGGGCTATGCAGGGATTCTTAATCCAATTCCTCATGACGACTCTGTCTGTGAAGACAATATAACGGTGTACACACATACATCTGTACAAGTACTGTAGTTACAACCAGGCAAAAAGTACATTCAATAAAGTCTATGAAAAATCAAGTCTAGGAAGGACAGCTCCTCCCTTAACCACTGCAAAAATGACGGGACTTTATTCCACTTCCGGTTAAAAAGAGTAAGTCTGCGAGCTAGCAGTGAAGCAAGTGCTCGAGCATTCCCCTGCAAAGTTGTGACCTCACAGCTAGGGGGCGGTACGCCAAAGATGGCTGTGTGAAAATCGGGGGTTATGGTCTGTTTACAGATATGTGAGAATACTGTAACGAGCATGGATAAGTAGACACGTTGGTCCTTGACTGACGGGTCGGACCCTTTAGTCGACTGGTTAACGTTGTCGCTTGCGGAGCGGGAGACACGGGTTCGCGTCCCGGCTGTGGCGACGGTCTCCCAGACTGCCCCCCGAATTCGCTACAACACATTAAATATCTGTCCCCAGTAACTGTCGAGAGAGGGGCATGCCCAGAACATGTGTCCCGCCTCGGACAGCCAGGGTCTGTGGTGGGACAGATTCTGGCAAGCTTGTCCCCCGAGTAGTGAAGCACCTTAAACTGAATTAATCCACGTCGTATACACAATGAGGAAGCTCCGCCACGCCGCTCCCGAAAGCTCTACACCCAAATCCCTCTGGCATGCAGTTGTTGTTTCGCCCCAGGACACCTGTTTGAATCCCTGTATCAGTGTGTAGATTATAGAGACCCGTTTCTCCCCGAGGGGCTCCAGCTCCATAATAACGTCTAACTGGCTCTTGGGTGGCAGATAAGGACACGAGGGAAACACTTCAGCACCTCCAGGAGGGTAGAGGCTAGTTCCCATCGATGCAGAGAACGGTTAACTGAGCATGCGCAAGTACTCGTTGCCTCCGTTGTTTGGGTAGGTTAAGGTTAGGGTTAGGGTTAGGGCGGGGTTAGGGTTAAAGTTAGCTAATCAGACGCAGAGTAGGGGCGGGGCTTCCTAGAATCCTAGCGCCTGGATGCTACTCGGGGCGTGTGGAGGCGCGGTAGAGGCATTTCGCGCATGCTCAGTTGACCGTTCTCTACTCCATTTCCGTTCTCTGCGTCGACGGGAACTAGCCTCTACCCCTCCAGGATCCTCCAGGATTTCGCCATCGCAACAATTAACGCAAATGCAGCCAATCCCCGCGAATTCTGCGCCACCTTGCGACGTTGTCCAATCACCGCGACGTTTCCGCAAATTTGACCAATTGTCGTAGTTTTCCGCGCGTTTCACCAATCACAGCAGTCCCCCGCGCAAACCACTGAGCCATACGTCACCAAACTCTCTCCCCTGTTTCTGGTTGTGAGGACGCGGACATGTGCGCCGCGAACGTCTCACTTTTACCAACCAAACGTGCTGCCAGAGACCGTGCGGGGCAATCCCGGGATGCTCTGCGCCAAAGCGGGGGTAAACTGTTTTGCAGCACGCATAACGTCGTGGTGGAACACAAACGAGAATCATCGGGTGACGAGCACTTTTCCACCGCAAGACACGGCCGGAGAATGGCTGAAAGGCGTGGGCAACAGACAAGACAACTCACCACGACAGAGGCTGCTGCAGCATCCAGACCTGCTGCTGCATCCAGACCTGCTGCATCCGGACGTGCTGCTGCATCCAGACCTGCTGCTGCATCCAGACGTGCTGCTGCATCCAGACCTGCTGCATCCAGACGTGCTGCTGCATCCAGACCTGCTGCATCCGGACGTGCTGCTGCATCCAGACCTGCTGCAGGCGCGGAAAGACCGCGGTGAGTGGGAGTCGGTGTGCGTGGTTGGTGGCGAGGTTGTGTGCCCTTTAACTTTAAGCCCGGTTGCTGCTTCGTGGAGTAGCCCCTAGGTGCGCTTCTTCGTTTACAAATAAAGCACATTTGGTTAGGAGTTTTGTAACCCTGAGCCTTTTGTGGTAAGCTCACTTATAACACTCAGAACACTGCGGTTTTATTCTCACTGGAACAAGTGGCCTTCGATTTTTAATAAACTTTACCCCAAAAAATAAAATGAAGAAATCGCAACTATTTTTGCAACGTCCACCTGCTCCCCCAATTTCATGGCACAAAAACCCCAAAACATCGCAACATGCGGTGCAATTTTTTTTAGAAAAGCCGCCGCGAAATCAGGCATTTTAGGCCGCAACAACCCCCAATCCCCCCCCCCCACACAAAAAAGCCCGCGAAATCCTGGAGGGCCCGCCATTTTCTTGGCAATTGAAGGTACCTAAAAGTGGGATGTGGGTATGTTATGGTCTTTGGTAAGCGTTTCAGATGAGGTGAACGTTCCGTCTGTAAACGGGTGGCAGAACAACACCGGTCCATCTCTATGCCAGTGTTGAAGTGTGTTGTCCAACACACATGACGACAACAACAACAGGTTGCTTGCTACTGGAAAAAGCCCGCTAGCATGCTTTCATCCCAAAGGCCCCCTAAACCGTAGCCATCTCCTAAGTGAAGCTTTGACCAGCGGGTTTGTTACTTGCATGTTACTGTGGTAGTATCGGTGTCGGTATCGGTAGGGGACTGGATAAGAGTTCCAGGTGAGCCCAGTCTGTGCCCTGTTTATTCTTATATGTGCATACCCAATGTAAAAGTTGTACAATTTGCGCAGCCCAGCAGTAACAAACAAAGTTAGGCAAGCCTACCCCCCCCCCATCTCCTTAGGCACCTGCAAGTACAAACCCCAACTCCAGTGAAGTTGGGACGTTGTGTAAAACGTGAATAAAAACAAAATACAATGATTTGCAAATCCTTTTCCACCTATATTCAGTTGAATTCACTACAAAGACAAGACATTTAATGTTCAAACTGATAAACTTTATTGTTTGTTGCAAATATTCCCTCATTGTGAATGTGATGCCTGCAACACGTTCCAAAGAAGCTGGGACAGGGGCGTGTTCACCACTGTGTTACACCACCTTTCCTTTTAACAACACTCAATAAGCGTTTGGGAACTGAGGACACTACTTGTTGAAGCTTTGTAGGTGGAATTCTTTCCCATTCTTGCTGATGTACGACTTCAGCTGCTCAGCAGTCCGGGGTCTCCGTTGTCGTATTTTGCGCTTCATAATGCGCCACACATGTTCAATGGGAGACAGGTCTGGACTGCAGGCAGGCCAGTCCAGTACCCGCACTCTTTTACTACGAAGCCCCGCTGGTGTAACACGTGCAGAATGTGGCTTGGCATTGTCTTGCTGAAATAAGCAGGGACGTCCCTGAAAAAGACGTCACTTGGATGGCAGCACATGTTGCTCCAAAACCTGTATGTACCTTTCAGCATTAATGGAGCCTTCACAGATGTGCAAGTTACCCATGATGCCATGGGCACTAACACTCCCCCCCCATACCATCACAGATGCTGGCTTTTGGACTTTGTGCTGATAACAATCTGGATGGTCCTTTTCCTCTTTAGCCCGGAGGACACGACGTCCATGATTTCCAGAAACAATGTGAAATGTGGACTCGTCAGACCACAGCACACTTGTCCACTTTGCGTCAGTCCATCTCAGATGAGCTGGGCCAGAGAAGCCGGCGGTGTTTCTGGGTGGTGTTGATATCTGGCTTTGGCTTTGCATGGGAGAGTTTTAACTTGCACTTGTAGATGTAGCGACCAACTGTGTTAACTGACGATGGTTTTCCCAAGTGCTCCTGAGCCCACGTGGTAATATCCTTTACACAATGATGTCGGTTCTTAATGCAGTGCCGCCTGAGGGGTCGAAGGTCACGGGCATTCAGTGTTGGTTTTCGGCCTTACCACTTACATGCAGAGATTTCTCCGGATTCTCTGAATCTTGTGATGATATTATGGACTGTAGATGATGAAATCCCTAAATTCCTTGCAGCTGTACGTTGAGAAACGTTGTTCTTAAACTGTTGGACTATTTGCTCACACAGTTGTTCACAAAGTGGTGGACCTCGCCCCATCCTTGCTTGTGAACGACTGAGCCTTTCGGGGATGCTCCTTTTATCCCCAATCAGGACCCTCCCCTGTTTCCAGTTAACCTGTTCACCTGTGGAATGTTCCAGGCAGGTGTTTTTTGAGCATTCCTCAACTTTCCCAGTCTTTTGTTGCCCCTGTCCCAGCTTCTTTGGAACGTGTTGCAGGCATCAAATTCAAAATGAGGGAATATTTGCAAAAAACAATAAAGTTTATCAGTTTGAACATTAAATATCTTGTCTTTGTAGTGTATTCAATTGAATATAGGTGGAAAAGGATTTGCAAATCATTGTATTCTGTTTTTATTTACGTTTTACACAACGTCCCAACTTCACTGGAATTGGTGTTTGTATATTTTCTTCATCCTGGGGTTTGAATTGTTCCAGATGAGTGATGAAATGAACCTATCTAGTTGTTGAAAAGTTGTCTTAGGTTTAAATTGTCTAATAGAGTGATGAATTCTGATGCAAACGTACAGGTGGGTAAATACGTAAATGTGGATGTTAAAATCACCAAGCAGTAGTAAGTGTGAGGAGAGAGATCAGGCTGTTGTGAGGAGTTCAGAGAGGTCAGACAGGAAAGATGGATTTGGTGTGGGTGGCCAGTAGATGAGAATGACAGCCATTGAGCAGGTTCTAAAAGAGGAATTCAAATGATGAGATGATGGGGAGTGAGAGCTCAGTGGTCCTGAAGTTCTGATTGAATAAGGCAGCAAGACCACCTCCACGACGGGACGGACGGGGTCTGCAGATGTAGCCAAAACCAGGGGAGGAGGCTTCGTTGAGGGAGAAAAAGTCGCCAGGTTGTTGCCAGGTTTCAGTGAGCAGGAGAAAGTCAAATGAATTATCAGTGATTGTTTCATGTAGGATGAGGGCTTTGTTATTTAGTGGTCGGGTCTTAGGTTGATGGAACGAGAGGGCAACGTAGTGGCGGCATGCTGGAGAGGTCTGAGGTTGTCCAGGTTAGCAGTGCAGGGGGGTGCAGTGGAGGGGGGGGCGGTGGGAGCATAGGGTTTGGATGTAGGATATCGTATCGGTGTTAGTGGAAGGATATAGATGACGGGAGGGTCTGGGGCCAGCAGAGGAGGAGGAGGCCAGCAGACAGAGCGGAGGTGCGTGCAACAGAGGATAGCCGGTAGTTTTTGTTGAGGGACAGGAGTTCATCAGGAGAGTAGTGTAAGGGGGGAGGAGGAGGAGGGAAGCTAATAAAACGGGGAACCAGGGTATTCTCTGTAGTCGTAATAAGGGGGGTAGCGTAAGTAGAAACAGAAGGGGGCAGCAGAGAGTTGGTTCCATGAGACGCTGGAAGAGTAAGAGGGGTAGCGCAGGGCTAGCTACTCACCATATGAAGAGGAGTGCCGCCGCCATGATGGTGACGTCCACATCACGCTAGTCCCAGTTGATGATGGCCCAAAGAGGGGTAGTGTCCCCTGCCGAGGGGAGATAAAGTACATAATCCAGCGGGGGTCGGGGGACGGAGCCAGATCCGCTAGCTAGCATGCAGAGCCAGGAGGTCAGAGCTCAGGTAAAGCTAACGTTACCGAGTGGTGGTTAGCCAGTTAGCTAGTTGGGCGGCTAGCGCGGAGGGCCGAAAAAACGGGGAGGGGGAAGACGAGACGGTGGGAGAAGTGGCAGCGGTACTCTGCCACTTCAACAACAGACAGACATACAAAAGGCGGGGAAGACAAAGAACAGAAAACAACAGCAAGTCCGGCCGACAACAGACGAGCGGTGGCAAAGCGCGCCTGCTCGGGCCGCCATCTTGAGTCTTATTTATATATCTTGTTTCCAGCAATATCTTTATTATTACTGTTATTCTTAAATTATTTCCAACAACAGAGAAACAAATGACGTCTCATCCAGCAGGAGGGGTATGAACAAGCAAACAGATTGTTGTCCAACGTTAAAAGTAGGCCTTCCCTCGCATGGCAGACATTTGGAAGATAATGACAGAACGCAAGGAACAATGAAACAATATATAAACATATATAAGTTAAAAAAATCAAATGAATTTCTCCGCTTTTCTTATTTTTATTTGCTTTTTTATTTTCGTATATATTTATATAGTTTAAATGTTATGATTATTTATTTATTTGTGTTGTTCCAAACGTCTGAATACATAGTACAGTTAGTGCTGTTTTTGGTCGTTGATGGGGTTGGGGTGGGGGGTGAGGGGCGTGGTGAGGGGGGATTTTCCCAGGGCACCATACAAGCTAGAACTGCCACTGGGGGTGTATTTGTGTATTAAAATGTTAATGGGGGGTGGGGGGCCTTCATTTTAAGTAAGATGTTGGGTTTGGTTTAAAGCCACAAACTTCGCCGCCCTGGTGGCCGAGCGGACTAAACCGCCGTTCTTGCAGCCCGCTCATCACGTGGCTGGGAGGTTCGTATCCCAGACTCGCCGTAACCGGCCATGGCCAGAGCGTCCACGGGGTAAGGCCTTCATTAGGCCACCCTTACCCGAGGGATAGTGGGTGTAGATCGGTGTAGTGTTCGGGAACTCGTCGTTCTCCAGCGACCCCTCTGGCCCACCCGGGCGCCTGCAGCCAAGCAACTGAAAGCATTCTCCCTACGCCTCCTTTGCGGCCTGAAGGTGATGCAATCCATGTGAGGAGGCTTCAGCGTGTAAAATAGTGAGAGCAGCCGACACGAGTTTGAAGGAAACTGGTGTTACGCCTGTCTCCTTCCTGTGGAAACGTGAGCCAGGGGAGTTATTCCACAAGAGTTCCGGCCATATGCCACTGGGCTAATCGGGCGGGATAAGGGGGAAAACTAGAAATACATTTATAAATAAAAAAAGCCACAAACTTCAGGAAATTGAAATGAGCAGTTTCAAAGCAAACAGCAGTCTCTCTAGAGTCTAGTCTATCAGGTCTAGACTATCATGCTTTCCAGTCCTTTGGATGTCTGACTGTTCCGGTGAGAAAGAAGAGGAAACAATAGGCCATGGATTTGCATTTTGGAACATCAGTAAGATCATCGGAAGTCAACAGCTGCCAAACTGCGGTTGAACTTCAGACATACCGAGTGGAATGTGTGAGTTGCAGAACATGCAAATGAGCTTGTGAAAGGCAGGGAGTCACTCTAGCTTGCATGTATGAACAGAGGGTTTCAGCAATCAACAGTTGTAAGTGCTGCTTTCCGTCCTGCACAACTGAAATGTTGCATCACCTTCGTTTGAACAGAGTTGTGTTGTATTAATGCTGTTTTTTTATTGCAAAGTGTGTTGGGACACCTCGGTGTGACGATGCCTCTCAAACGATCCCTGACTTGACCTGACTTGACTTGACTGCTATAAGGTGCTGGAGCCACTTGTTGGCATCAAACTTGTAGGCCTTCTTTTCTGACTTTCGCAGCTTTAAACCAAATCAAAAGTGTCACCTGAAATGTCGTTTTCTGTCATTAGTATCATAAACGCTCAAACACCCCACCCCTGACCACGTCACCCTCCCTAGCACCACCGACGGTGCACAGCTGTTGTTTTGTTGTTTTTAATCCAACACTCGTTCATATGCATTTTATTGTTTACTCGAGTCAGTTTTCCAGTACGGCCGCACTTCGGTGATTACAACCTCTGCAATCGGTCACTGTGACGTCACAGATGTGCCCTCTCGCGGCACAAAGTGACGAACCTGCACGCCTTGGCTTTTGCGCCCCTGTTTTTTTTTAACAGTTTTCTTGTTTTGATTTCTTTTTTTCATTCAAAAATTAATTCGTGAACAGTAAGGCACTCGTTACGATCACAGGACGTACAAAGGCGGCACTTTGCATGTCCGCTGTACAAACCTTCAAATTATGTGTTTAGTGAAAGATGGTTTTATATATATATATATATATATATATCTCACAAAGCTGCCATGGATATGTCTGGGGTTGGACTTCTTCCCAGAAATGAAACAACATGATTAGACAGAAACATGATGAAAGCTGTGTCGGAAGCTAGAAGAGAGTTAGAGTGCCGGATAACGGTAGGTGTGGCTACAGTAAGCTCGAGACCCGGCTTGACGACTGGACCAATTACAAAATCCTGGTTCTTACTTATAAAGCCCATCACAGACTGGCTCCCCCATACCTCCCAGACCTCCTCTCCCCCTACCAACCCTCTCGGTCCCTCAGATCCACCTCAGCCCCCCTTCCCATCCACCCCTGTATGTCTTCTCCCTCTCGTAGCCCCCCTTCCCATCCACCCCTGTATGTCTTCTCCCTCTCGTAGCCCCCCTTCCCATCCACCCCTGTATGTCTTCTCCCTCTTGTAGCCCCCCTTCCCATCCACCCCTGTATGTCTGTGTTGTGTTTATCACTGATGATGTGTCCCAGTGCGTCCACAGTTGTGAGGATGAACAGATGGACGGATGGACAGACGGAATAGGTTGTTTGCATATGACGTCACGAACTACAGATGGAGGGCAGGGAGTGATATTCTACATAGGAAGCACTATCACAAACGTTCACAAACTATGTTTGGCGTCATTAACTGAGAAACCACAAGGAGTTTGTATTGAGTACCAGAAGTTGTTGTTCATGAGCGGGAAAATGCAAGAAATTGACCGAAAACGCCGGAAAAAAGGGCTTGGAACCGCCGCCGCCTGTGGTGGTCGGGAGGACCGGAAATGGATAGCGCGCGTGTGCAGCGACCACTTCGTCCAAAAACATCAGTCTTCATAACATAAGGATCATGTCCAACATGTCCAACATAAGGATCATGTCCAACATAAGGATCATGTCCGACATGTCCAACATAAGGATCATGTCCAACATAAGGCTCATGTCCGACATGTCCAACATGAGGATCATGTCCGACATGTCCAACATAAGGATCATGTCCAACATAAGGATCATGTCCAACATGTCCAACATAAGGATCATGTCCGACATGTCCAACATAAGGATCATGTCCAACATAAGGATCATGTCCAACATGTCCAACATAAGGATCATGTCCAACATAAGGCTCATGTCCAACATGTCCAACATAAGGATCATGTCCAACATAAGGATCATGTCCAACATGTCCAACATAAGGATCATGTCCAACATAAGGATCATGTCCAACATAAGGATCACGTCCGACATGTCCAACATAAGGATCATGTCCAACATGTCCAACATAAGGACCATGTCCAACATGTCTTACTTCCTGTTTACACCTTTCTCTCATAATGTCGTCTAAACTAGCTCAGTTCGGGCTAACCTAGCTCCATCTCGTCCGTTCTGCTTCTCACCTCCTGCCCTCCATCTGAATCTCGTGCATCATCAGAATCACGTGACTGTAAACGAGCTATTGGGGACGTAACTCGACGTGGACAACTTGAGACTTCTGACCCGTGTGCTGGGAGCTGCAGGGCGGAGTGTGTGGACAGTTGGGTCCATGTCATTGGCATTCATCCATGGTAAATCTTGCAGGCATCGCCAAAAATACGCCATTGTCAACACGCCAACAAACAGGAAACTGGTATGACCGCTGCAGTAGAAACCGGAAGTCGGTAGAAACCGGAAGTCAGTAGACTGCAGGGGGTTTTTTTTTTCAAATTTTTTCAAGAATTACAAAATATTATACAGACAAATACATGAGTCGGTTTAACACGCAGAGAACTGGTCGACTTTGGCATCTTGTATCTATACACACGACATCTACATCACATATATTAAGGACTCCAGTTATGCACAGAGTCGACTGGCCAAGTACAACCGGGGAGAAAAAGGGTGTCCTCGCCCCCCCCCCCCAAAAAAAACCCCCAGTACACTAGATATTACGGAAAAAACTATATAAAGTATTACTTCTACAAGACGGAGCAGCGTATCAGTCGTTTGTTAGAACAGGTTTGGTGAATTTGTTTGAACACCTGCCATCTTATAGCGGCTGTGGGGGAGGATGCGGTTCGTGCAGGGATAAGGAGTCTTCTGGGTATGGCATATCTAAGACATTCTAAGTGTTCGGGGTTGATCCCGAGGTCGTGTTGACAACCCAGACCGTTGTAAGACAACACATCCCTATCGGCATCTAACAGGTCCACTATGCGGCACAGGCGCTCTCTGGTCAGGCTGTCCCAGCATGCTGTCGTAAGACGTGTGCGGCAGTTGTGCGTGTTGGTCATATTCAGGAAGCTGAAATTCTAGACCACCAATCCTGTCAGGGACAGTGTGAGGGACTACTATGTGCCAGATACTGCCCGGGGATTTAACCTGCGGTGCAGAGTGTCGTCCTGTCATCCTCCCTGCTGCTGTGGACCCATCCTACAGTATGGCTGTAGGTAGGTAGTACAGGTGTGTGTGTGGAGGGGCCATGAGGGACGGTATTCAGAATTAACTCGTTTATATACTGTACTGAAAACCACACACACAAGTCAAGGCTTTTACATACACAACTGAAGCACTCTCACATAAACAGTGTATGAGAGGATTCCAGGTGAACCGGAAGATGTTCCAGGTCAATGAGAGACGTTTCAGGTGAACCGGGAGACGTTTCAGGTGAACCGGAAGACGTTTCAGGTGAACCAGGAGACGTTTCAGTTTCAGGTGAACCGGGAGATGTTTCAGGTGAACCAGGAGACGTTTCCGTTGAACCAGGAGACGTTTCAGTTTCAGGTGAACCGGGAGACGTTTCAGGTCAATTGGGAGACGTTTCAGGTGAACTGGAAGACGTTTTAGGTGAACTGGGAGACGTTTCAGTTTCAGGTGAACCGGGAGACATTTCAGGTGAACTGGGAGACGTTTCAGTTTCAGGCGAACCGGAAGACGTTTCAGGTGAACCGGGAGACGTTTCAGTTTCAGGTGAACTGGGAGACGTTTCAGTTTCAGGTGAACCGGGAGACATTTCAGGTGAACCGGAAGACGTTTCAGGTGAACCGGAAGACGTTTCAGGTGAACCGGGAGACATTTCAGTTTCAGGTGAACCAGGGGACGTTTCAGTTTCAGGTGAACCGGGAGATGTTTCAGGTGAACCAGGAGACGTTTCAGTTGAACCAGGAGACGTTTCAGTTTCAGGTGAACCGGGAGACGTTTCAGGTCAATTGGGAGACGTTTCAGGTGAACTGGAAGACGTTTTAGGTGAACTGGGAGACGTTTCAGTTTCAGGTGAACCGGGAGACGTTTCAGGTGAACCGGGAGACATTTCAGTTTCAGGTGAACTGGGAGACGTTTCAGTTTCAGGTGAACCGGGAGACGTTTCAGGTGAACCGGAAGACGTTTCAGGTGAACCGGAAGACGTTTCAGGTGAACCGGGAGACATTTCAGTTTCAGGTGAACCGAGAGACGTTTCAGGTGAACCGGGAGACATTTCAGTTTCAGGTGAACTGGGAGACGTTTCAGTTTCAGGCGAACCGGAAGACGTTTCAGGTGAACCGGGAGACATTTCAGTTTCAGGTGAACTGGGAGACGTTTCAGTTTCAGGTGAACCGGGAGACGTTTCAGGTGAACCGGAAGACGTTTCAGGTGAACCGGGAGACATTTCAGTTTCAGGTGAACCGGGAGACGTTTCAGGTGAACCGGGAGACATTTCAGTTTCAGGTGAACCAGGGGACGTTTCCGTTTCAGGTGAACCGGAAGGCGTGTCAGGTGAACCGGGAGACGTTTCAGTTTCGGGTGAACCGGGAGACATTTCAGGTGAACCGGGAGACGTTTCAGTTTCAGGTGAACCGGAAGGCGTGTCAGGTGAACCGGGAGACGTTTCCGTTTCAGGTGAACCGGGAGACGTTTCAGGTGAACCAGGGGACGTTTCCGTTTCAGGTGAACCGGGAGACGTTTCAGGTGAAACGTGAGATGTTTCAGGTGAACCGGGAGACGTTTCAGGTGAACCGGGAGACGTTTCCGTTTCAGGTGAACCGGGAGACGTTTCAGGTGAAACGTGAGATGTTTCAGGTGAACCGGGAGACGTTTCAGTTTCAGGTGAACCAGGGGACGTTTCCGTTTCAGGTGAACCGGGACACGTTTCAAGTGAACCGGGAGACGTTTCAGGTGAACCAGGGGACGTTTCCATTTCAGGTGAACCGGGACACGTTTCAGGTGAACCGGAAGACATTTCAGTTTCAAGTGAACCGGGAGACGTGTCAGGTGAACCCGAAGACGTTTCAGGTGAACCGGGAGGTGCTTGAGAAAAGAGCGCAAATGACAACACGGGCTCTTGAGTGGTGTTGCTTCGCTCGCTATGCTGACGCCGGCTCAGCAGCCTGCGAGCGGTCTCCCCGAGGCGGCAGCTTTACTTAACACTCTACTGGCCTCACCAGAGACCGTCGCTGCCCTATCGTTGTTGCCTTTGACACATGGCTCTGATGGTCTCCGGGGAGCCCAAGCTGCCGCCTCCGTAAGACTGCTTGCAGGCTGTTGAGCCGGCGTCAGCGTAGCAACACCACTCAAGAGCCCGTGTTGTGATTTGGGCTCTTTCTCAGTCCAGATAGCGGACACGTTTGGACTAATCTGGGGCACTTTTGGCACTTGCGGCTCAGTTACGGCACTGGCAACTGCTGTGTGGGTCAGACGTGGCCCAAATGTCGTAAGTTGGGCCTGACTTGGGTTACAGCATATACAAACCCCAATTCCAGTGAAGCTGGGACGTTGTGTAAAAGGTAAATAAAGACGGAATACAATGATTTGCAGATCCTTTTCCACCTATATTCAGTTGAATACACTACAAAGACAAGATATTTAACGTTCAAACTGATAAACTTTAAATGTTCAAACTGATAAACTTTATAGCTTGTTGCAAATATTCCCTCATGTTGAATGTGATGCCTGCAACACGTTCCAAAGAAGCTGGGACAGGGGCAACAAAAGACGGGGAAAGTTGAGGAATGCTCAAAAACCACCTGTCTGGAACATTCCACAGGTGAACAGGTTAACTGGGAACAGGGGAGTGTCATGATTGGGTATAAAAGGAGCATCCCTGAAAGGCTCAGTTGTTCACAAGCAAGGATGGGGCGAGGTTCACCACTTTGTGAACACCTGTGTGAGCAAATAGTCCAACGGTTTAAGAACAACGTTTCTCAACGTACAACTGCAAGGAATTTAGGGATTTCATCATCTCCAGTCCATAATATCATCACAAGATTCAGAGAATCCCGAGAAATCTCTGTACGTAAGCGGCAAGGCCCAAAACCAACACTGAATGCCCGTGACCTTCGACCCCTCAGGCGGCACTGCATTAAAAACCGACATCATTGTGTAAAGGATATGACCACGTGGGCTCAGGAGCACTTGGGAAAACCATGGTCAGTTAACACAGTTGGTCACTACATCTACAAGTGCAAGTTAAAACTCTACCATGCAGAGTGAAAGCCATATATCAACAACACCCAGAAACACCGCCCGCCGGCTTCTCTGGGCCCCAGCTCATCTGAGATGGACTGACGCCAAGTGGACAAGTGTGCTGTGGTCTGACGAGTCCACATCTCACATTGTTTCTGGAAATCATGGACGTCGTGTCCTCCGGGCTAAAGAGGAAAAGGACCATCCAGGTTGTTATCAGCCCAGAGTCCAAAAGCCAGCATCTGTGATGGTATGGGGGGGGAGTGTTAGTGCCCATGGCATCATGGGTAACTTGCACATCTGTGAAGGCTCCATTAATGCTGAAAGGTACATACAGGTTTGGAGCAACATATGCTGCCATCCAAGCGACGTCTTTTTCAGGGACATCCCTGCTTATTTCAGCAAGACAATGCCAAGCCACATTCTGCACGTGTTCCACCAGCGGGGCTTCGTAGTAAAAGAGTGCGGGTACTGGACTGGCCTGCCTGCAGTCCAGTCCTGTCTCCCATTGAACATGTGTGGCGCATCATGAAGCGCACAATACGACAACGGAGACCCCGGACTGCTGAGCAACTGAAGTCGTACATCAGCAAGAATGGGAAAGAATTCCACCTACAAAGCTTCAACAAGTAGTGTCCTCAGTTCCCAAACGCTTACTGAGTGTTGTTAAAAGGAAAGGTGGTGTAACACAGTGGTGAACATGCCCCTGTCCCAGCTTCTTTGGAACGTGTTGCAGGCATCACATTCACAATGAGGGAATATTTGCAAAACAACAATAAAGTTTATCAGTTTGAACATTAAATATCTTGTCTTTGTAGTGTATTCAACTGAATATAGGTGGAAAAGGATTTGCAAATCATTGTGTTTTGTTTTTATTCACGTTTTACACAACGTCCCAACTTCACTGGAGTTGGGGTTTGTACTATGTGGGCCAGATGTGGGCCAGATGTGATGAACCAGATTGACTTGGGTTACAGCACATACTAGGTCAGCCAGATGTGGGCTAGATGTGGGCCATATAAGGTGGACCTGTGGCTGAGTTGAGGCAGCCACACTCACCCTGAGTCAACACCGTCATTCAAGGCCAAATGTGGGCCGTAAGATAACCACGGTGTGGGCCATATTTGGGCCAAAGATTCTTTGCTATCTGGGGAGCACCTTCCAGTTCAACTGAAATCCTCTCATACACTGTTTATGTGAGAGGGCTTCAGTTGTGTATGTAAAAGCATTTCACTTGTGTGTGTGTGTGTGTGTGTGTGTGTGTTGGATCTGTGGTGTAATGTGTAGAACATGACAGAGGAGAGCAGAAGTGTGTTGTGGTGCTAAGCTAGCTTGTTTGAAAGGGGAGGAGAGCTGGAAAACGGGGGGGGGGGGCAAGAAGAGAAGAAGGAGGAGGGTGGAGGAGGAGGGGAGAGAGGAGGAGAGTCTGAGAGAGGGGAGGAGATTGTAAAGGAGGAGGTGGAGGTGGAGGGGAGAAAGCGCACTTCTTGAAGGGGAGGCTGGCCAGATGAGCAGCGCTCTCTCTCTGGAAGGAGTCCTGCTCCAGCCTGCACACCCCGACCGCCGACTAGGCCACCTGCCGTCCACGGAGACATGAGGAGGACCTGCTGGACGGCTTTCGTGCTTCTTTCACAAGTGTGTTCTGGCAGCTGCTGATTCTCATGTTGCAGATTCCTCCAGCCCAGAGTTCTGCTGCTGGTCCGACAGGCCTCCGCTGTGACACATGGTTCTACCAGGTGAGACGGCGTCCGTCAGCATTCCTGCCCGACCGGACAGCGGTGAGTGGACGAGACGGGAGTTCCACTTTTTCTTTCTCCAGGAGGGAGAAAACAAACGGTTTCCTGTTCACGTGAGCTGAAGAGAGGCTGGGATCTTCACAGTGCTGGACTGTTTTCACCAGTTCTGCCCTGCGTTTGGACATCGTTGTTATTGTGCAACGATACACAAGATAAGACAGAGACAAAACGAATAGGAGAGACAGACAGGGGACAGACAGACAGACAGATGCAGTTTTGATGCAACCTGGATTCAAATCCGTCCCCGTTGCCATGACGATTTCAATCCCTGTTACCACCTTTGCCTCGACGATGGACGTTAGTGATGGATTTCCATAAAGTCTTTTTGGTTTTTCATTTATGGACCTTTAGTGGAACCTTCCAGGGCCCATCTGGGAGACAGCCAGGCTCTCTCTACGTGTTCTTGAAGGACTATTAAAAAGAAAACTCTTGAGGTTTGATGAGATTTATTCTAAATGGTATTACCCGTTTACTCCCCTAGGATATAAGGTTAAGGACACACACTCCGTTTCCAGCCCCACCCTGCTTCACATTCACACAGTTCTGCACGCTTCCATCCATCCAGTCCAACCACAACCTGCTACTGCTGGAGACTGGGACCAAACCAGTATAAGCACAGTCTCCCACCGTTGGACACTGGGATCTGTCTAGTACAACTGCACACCTCTACTGCTGGACACTAGACCTGTGTAGCCACAGTCTTCTACTACTTGTTACTGGGGATCAGATCAGAGGGTCAGTGCCTTGCTGAAGGGGATGTTGGCAGTGTTTCTTACAGGGTAGGGATTTGTTCGTCTCGCCAGCTGGCCTCCTGAATCGTACTCGACCTTCACGAAGTGTCCTTCTATCTCCTCGCCTTGACGGAACTGTGCAGTATTCAGGACCTCGAGATTCAAACTCCCAGCAAGCGGCCTGCTGATGGCCGGGCAGGCGTGGGTGTGGATGCTGCCGTAGTCTGAGGCCGCGGACACCTGGCAGACAGCTCCTCCATGCCGAGGGGCCGGCCGACAGGAAGCACTCTGAGAGGATTTCTGTGCCTCATCTGTCTGGATATCTTTGCCGCCATGCGGACTCACGGACGACCGGGCTGCGGGTTCGAGACCACCCAACTGGTGGGAGAGCTGATACAGCGAGTGCAGGAAATGGTATGCCCTCAATCTCTTGTTTCTGTTATTGATCAGCTAATAAGAGTGAAGCTCTGGCTTTGTGGGTGTGTGTGTGGGTGTGTGTGTGTGTGTGTGTGTGTGTAGACAGATGAGTGTGTGTCAGTGTAGATAGTGCAGTAGGGAGGCTCTGTGTATTGAGCCTACTGCTTGGGTAAGTACCAAATGTTGGAATTTACTGATGGTACTGTCCAAAGGCCATCCATCACCCCGGTGACAAATGAGCAGGTGTAGATAGCATTCAGCTCATTAATTACTGCCCTCCTCTGGGGTTTGTTCATTAATCTTATTTGGGTCAAAGGTCATAACCATTTGGCTTCTCACTGTCTTGATGCATTGATGTGTTTCAAAAGGCGGTGGTGGTAAAACTGCTGCTGTTGATAATGTGACTGATGGTGTGTGTGTGTGTGTGTGTGTGTGTGGAGGGGGGGGGTCAGAAATATGGAGGAAAAGGTTTATTTCTGGCTTTTGGTTTCAATTCTTTTATCGGTAACACTAGCTACACAAATGAAGCATTAGTTAAGTGTTAGTAATTACTGAATTCATCATTTGTAAAGCATTTGTAAAGCATTGATAAAGTATTTGTAAAGTATTTGTATAGCAAGACATGCGCCAATGCTTAGTGAGTGTGTTAATAGACGTTTTATAAATACTTATTAATACTGCCGTTCATGATTAATTCATGTGCAAATGTACGTGTAAATAGTGTGTTCATCATGCACTTACACTTTTTACAGGATCTTGTGATCCTTTAGACTGTTGGGAGTCTCAAGGTGCTGCTGGCCTTTCGGTCTCATGTGTAAATGCTTTGTAAGACATAGATAGTCCTCACTTCGATGGAGCAGTATAGAGGAGGCCAGAAGGAGTTGCATTGTGTCCTTGCAGATTTAGAGAAAGCATACGACAGGGTGCCGAGAGAGGAGGTGTGCTATTGTATGAGGAAGTCGGGAGTGGCAGAGAGGTATGTAGGAGTGGTGCAGGATATGTATGAGGGCGGTGTGACAGGTGAGGTGTGTGGTTGGAATGACAGATGGGTTCAAGGTGGGGGTGGGATTACATCAAGGATGGGCTCTGAGCCCTTTCTTGTTTGCAATGGTGATGGACAGGTTGACGGACGAGATCAGACAGGAGTCTCCATGGACTATGATGTTCATGGATGACATTGTGATCTGTAGCGAGAGTAGGGTGCAGGTGGAGGAGAGCCTGGAGAGGTGGAGGTATGCACTGGAGAGAAGATGATTGAAAGTCAGGAGGAGCAAGACGGAATACCTATGCATGAATGAGAGGGAGGACGGCGGAATGGTGAGGATGCAAGGAGTGGAGGTGACGAAGGCGGATGAGTTTAAATACTTGGGGTCAACTGTCCAAAGTAACAGGGAGTGCAGAAGAGAGGTGAAAAAGAGAGGTGAAGAAGAGAGTGCAGGCAGGGTGGAGTGGGTGGAGAAGAGTATCAGGAGTGATGTGTGACAGAAGGGTACCAGCAAGAGTTAAAGGGAAGGTTTACAGGATGGTTGTGAGACCAGCTATGTTGTATGGTTTGGAGACAGTGGCACTGATGAAAAGACAGGAGGTGGAGCTGGAGGTGGCAGAGATGAAGATGATAAGATTTTCATTGGGAGTGATGAAGAAGGACAGGATTAGGAACGAGTATATTAGAGGGACAGCTCAGGGTGGACGGTTTGGAGACAAAGCAAGAGAGGCAAGATGGAGATGGTTTGGACATGTGTGGAGGAGAGATGCTGGGTATACTGGGAGAAGGAGGCTGAATATGGAGCTGCCAGGGAAGAGGAGAAGAGGAAGGCCAAAGAGGAGGTTTATGGATGTGATGAGGGAGGACATGCAGGTGGCTGGTGTGACAGAGGAAGACGCAGAAGACAGGAAGAAATGGAAACGGATGATCCGCTGTGGCGCCCCCTAACGGGAGCAGCCGAAAATAGTAGTAGTAGTAATAGTAGTAGTAGTAGGTTTAAGTAACGGTATTTGGACTCAATTTAGCATTCTAGGGTTATTTATCCATAGCTAGCAAGATGCTAGGCTAATGAATTATATAGTATAGCTATCAAGATGCTCGGCTAAAGAACCATATAGTATTAAGGGAGACACTTGGAATAGACTCCCCTAACACATAAGAGAAGCAACGTCCACAGATGGTTTTAAGAATCAGCTCGAGACCCATTTTTATGCTCTTGCTTTTAATTCGTTCCATTTTATTTCTTTTACTCTTATTTTTTATTCTTGTACTGTACTGTGCGAGCAAGACGCTAGGCTAATGAACCATATAGTCTAGCTAGCAAGATGCTAGGCTAATGAACCTTATAGTCTAGCTAGCAAGACGCTAGGCTAATGAACCATATAGTCTAGCTAGCAAGATGCTAGGCTAATGAACCTTATAGTCTAGCTAGCAAGACGCTAGGCTAATGAATCTTATAGCCTAGCTAGCAAGACGCTAGGCTAATGAACCATATAGTCTAGCTAGCAAGATGCTAAGCTAGGTAAATGAACCTAACGAGACTCACCGGAGCTCTCGGTAGAAAAGTTACAACAACAAAAAAAGATAAACCTGGGCTCCCTCGATGGATTTTACAGGATCTCTAACAAAAGACAATATTTGTTGAAGGATTGTAATAGGACTACAATGTATTTGGCGGTTTTAACTTGCTTTTAGGGCAGATTTCTCACCGCTACTCAGTTTAACCGGTTTACATCAAAGAGATTTCTGGAGTGACACAAGAAGTGTGTAGAGGTCACACGCAGTGTCCTCAACCAATCACCTCTGGGAAGGTCTGAGATGGGAGCCAATCGCTGCCCTTGCAGGGCATCACCTGGTGTGGGTGAGCGAGTGACACAAGTAGCGTGAAGGGCGCACTCTACTGGTGATGAATTAGACTGCACCCAACAGTGTGACTATCTATTAACCCCTTAGTAACTACATACTTTTTAAGTGTGTTACACTTTACAAATGATGAATTCAGTGGTTACTAATGCTTAACTAATGCTTCATTTGTGTAGTTATTATAGTGTTATCCTTTTATCTGTCATTACATTGTAAAAAAATTCTATCTAGGTATTTTATCTTGCTGTGAGTCTCATAATGCTTATCCGAAGAAGACTTGAGATCGGGAATTGTCACTAAACAGGAAAATAAATGTTAGAAGAAGAAACTTGATTTGCCATAATATCTGCTTTGGTAAAAAATGTCTTGAAACAACCATGAAAGAAGTGCATTATGAATCAAGCACAAATCTAACATGAAATAAGCGTTGTGAGTCTTAAAACCTGATACAGTGCTGATGGAAGATGATGTGGGCCGGTAACGTCAAAATCTTTCTCAGAGGGAAAACTAGGTGTTAATTCAACATATGAGGGGTTTGTTTCCAAATGAAACAACTGTAGAAAAGGCAGACGGCTACACAATGTTGTGGTTTTAAAGACCGGGAGGAGAAGTGTTAGTCCATCCTGGCAGAGGAAGGACTGACGAGCAGCGTTAATCCTGGGTGGATGGATACCCTGAAGACGACTCCTGTGGTTCAGAGCCCAGTGTCACTAGAAGGGGTGGGAGGGTATTGGATCGAATTCCGAGTTGTTCGATATGGTCTTCACGGTTCGAGACGCTCCCCGTTTCGCCAGATCGTGTGTTAGTAACACTAGAACGACCGGGATTTCACTCCTACCTAAAATGACCATGGGCGGTCAAAATGACGGCCGGTTTTTAAACTCTATATTCTGTCGAGATAAATACCCAGTTGAGATATGAATGCATTATATATGTTAGTATGTCTGTTATGAAACGACGGACACCAAAATTAACAGACAGGAGTATTAACCCGAACATGCATGTATTTTTGATGGTGGGGGAAACCGGAGCATCCTTGGAAAACCCGCCACAGACACGGGGAGAACATGCAAACTCCACACAGAAAGGACCTGGGATGACCCCCCAAGGTTGGACAACCCCGGGGTTCGAACCTAGGACCTTCTTGCTGTGATGCGACAGCGCTAACCACTGCACCACGGGCGGCACGGTGGCGCAGTGGTTAACGCTGAGGGCCTGTGGTTCAGCAATAGTTAGCGTTGAGGGGGCAGAAGCTATGCTCCCTCAACGCCACTGCCTTGAGGGAGCATAGCTTCCGGAAAAGTTGATCTCAAATGACGCGCCGTCATTTTGACCGCTCATGGTCGTTTTAGGTCAGTGGTGCTCGACCCTGCTCCTGGAGAGCTACCCTCCTGCCGGTTTTCACTCCAACCCTGATTTAACACACCTGATTCAATTAATCAAGGTCTTGGTCAGTAGGTAATTAGTAAAGCTGGAGTGAAAACTGGCAGGATGGTAGCTCTCCGGGAGCAGCATTCTGCACCACTGTTTTAGGTACGTCTTATCATAACTGTTTTTGTGCAGTTGATCTAAATATAATTTTAATGCAAATATATGCAATTTTAGGAGCATTCCGGGAGCGGCAGGTCTGCATCTTTTTTTTCCACAAAGTTATTAAACTTTGAAAATCAAAAACGGTCAAAATGACCGTCTTGATCGTTCCAGTTGTTTTTAAAGTTTAAAGCGTTAAAGTAAAGCAATTGTGTTACATAACAAGAAAAGATGGCTCAAAACTTTATAAGAACTTTTTTACCTGCATTATGCTTGAATACGTGCCTTGATAATGCCAACATGTTGGGTCTAATTCTTAAAATAAAGGAAAAACGGAGAACTGCAAAGGTATTTTGTCTCTTGCTTACCAAGGCGTCCACTGTATCATGCGGAATCCAAATCATGAGCCCTGAATCGTGAGGCGTATCAAACCGTGAGATTTGTGAATCGTCCCACCCCTAGTCACTATCCATGATGTGTAATCCCATCTGTCTGTGAAGACGTGAAGTGTTAAGACTCTTCAATTATTTAAACGGATAATGTGTTATAGCCTTGTTTACTATTTATCCGACATGTTGTAAGCACATGGTGAATGGCAAGGCAGCCCAAAAGACCCATCCGTGTTTCTATGGGGATGTGCTCCAAGCACACAAACTGACAGCTGTGATTCATTTTCCAGATGTTCGTGTTGCGAAGTTAATCTGAGACATAAATTGAAATATTGTTGGTCTAAAATACTTTCTGTCAAAAAACTATTTTGAATATTGATCGTTAAACGTCAGATTGTGATATTTGCTGAAATGTAGTTCAGAACAAATATCCCAATTTTGGGGAACTTTCCTTTTGTGCTTACCTGTTCATCGTTCACCATTTCTGAATTAAGTCTGTAAAAGTATTTCTAATTTCACCAGCCACAGACCCGAGCTCCTTGCTAACCTGGGGTTTGTCATTAAGCTTACATGATCACAAGCAGAGCACATTAATCGTCTGGGTGCGGTTTTGTTTGGTTGGTTTTATCGAAGTAAACTGAGGAAACCCAGTCTGCTGAATGTGAAGCTTGAGAGACCGACTTTGTCTCCACGTGTTTCCACGCCGTGTTTAAGTGGGCTATGGACGGTCAGTCGTGTTGTGCTTTCATTTGAAATGGCAGGTCATTAATTGGTTTTGCAAAGAATCCAAACGGCAAAACTGTGTGCGGCCTGTCTACATGCTGCTGTTCTACTTTATCCGTCAGGAGGCGTTTGACAGCAGACTGTACACCCCCACGCTGGACGACTATGAGGTACGTGCAAGTTTAAATTACATTACAGTCATTTAGCCGACGCGTTTATCCAAAGCGACCTACAATAAGTGCATTTAACGTAGGAAATCAGGAGAACTGCTAGTCATCAGAGGTCACAAGTTTACCCGACAACCCACATCCCTCCGGATATCCCCATCCACTGATAAGATAAGAATGAATTGGAATTTCAAGTCAAGTCAGTTTGAATTGTGTAGCCCGATGTCACAAATTTGCCTCAAGGGGCTCTACAGCAACACAACATGTAGAACTGTAACACCTCTTGTGTGCAACTCACCTCTGTTCGGGCCAAATCTCAAAAAGCAGTGAAACACGTCAAAATAAATTTCTCATATCGAAGAATCAAAAAACACAATCCACAGACTGGTAGATCCTGCCCCCCCCCCACCCACACACACACACATACACACACAGAACTTTGTGTGCTACTATAAAAGCAGTAAATCAAAGCCAGCAGTGTAAACGCAGCAATAACAGCAGCCCGTAAATGAAAGATGAAATCCAAAACTACTGTCAGACTAAAAACAAGAATCTTCCATCAGGAAAAAGGCCTTTGGGCGTCCGGGTGGCGTAGCGGTCTGTTCCGTTGCCTACCAACACAGGGATCGGCGGATCAAATCCCCGTGTTGCCTCCGGCTTGGTCGGGCGTCCCTACAGACACAATTGGCTGTGTCTGCGGGTGGGAAGCCGGATGCGGGTATGAGTCCTGGTCGCTGCACTAGCGCCTCCTCTGGCTGGTCGGGGCACCTGTTCGGGACTGGGGGGAATAGCGTGATCTTTCCACGCGCTACGTCCCCCTGGTGAAACTCCTCACTGTCAGGTGAAAAGAAGCGGCTGGCGACTCCACATGTATGGGAGGAGGTTAACAAAGAGCCATGGACATCAATAGCTCTGACAACGACTCCAAAGAGGATAAATATCTGAGTCTCATCAGCAGCCAGTCAGACTAGCTTGGTCTAGTCAGAAAGGCACCAACTGAGGAAGCCTCTTGGATGAGAGGCGAAACGTCTTCACGGATACATACCAAGTCCATTTGCACTCGATTCAACTCCTTTGGATATTGAAATATTTACCATTGTTTGGAGGAGTAGGGTGGAGTAGAAGATTATGAAAGTGTCACTCCACAACGGTACATACAATAGCAAAAGATACAAATATGTCTTCTCAAGTCTTCAGTTGCTGCATACACCAAGCTGCAGCCAACGCATTTGTAAAGGACCTCGGTTAGGGCCATAGTGCGCACTGCCCTCTCAATAAGGCGGGGTTTATAGACATGTCGCTGCTGATTGGACAACGCACCCGGCACACCCACCAGACGAGAGGACGCTACCTCAGAGCCCGTTGCACACCGTTGCACACCGTTTCGAGGAAGCATGTGGTTCAGCCCGGGAGCTCTAGCCAAGCTGCACCCCATCTCCAGACTGAGCGTGCCCCTGGTTTATAGCCCCTCATTTGCGGGGAGTTAGCATTAGCAGCTACCGCATGCCGTGGCCAGCTCTTCTAAATCCACAGCGTGTTGCTGCCTTAAGATGCCGCTGAATAGACGGTGCCTCTTGTCCTCATAATTCAAACCACAAAGTCGGCAAACGTTGTGAATTTTGTCAGGGAGTTTTGTAGGGAGACTTCTCAGTTGTCCACTCCCCCCAAATCACCAGCGTGTCACTCGTGAGTTCAACATAATGAGTTTTCGAGTCTCTGATATTGTAGTGAATTCGGGGGCCAGCTGGGACGCAAAACCGGGTCTCCCACACCACGGGCGACTACGTTAACCAGCCGACTAAAGGGTCCGACCCGTAGTTATCCGTGGTCGTTAATATATGTTGAAGGCCCACAGCCCCTGGAAGCCCCACCCATCAGAAGGCCGATAGGTTTCTTCAAAACTGGGGGGGGGGGGGAACTCCCTGGTTTGTTTCATTCGTCATCCAACTTTGGCAAAACTTGGAGTCCCTGTTGCTGCTCACTGCCGTTGTTGTTGTGTTGCCGTTTTTATTCTTATTATTGTCGCTTGATCTTCGACACTGTGTTGTTTTTGTAGTTAAGTTTTGTTTTTTGTTGCCTTTTGTTGTTTTGGGTGTTGTTCTTGTGTGTTTTTGCATTGTTATCATTGTTGTTTTGTTTTGTTTTTTTGTTTTTGCCATCTTATTGAAGTTTTCCAAAATTGTGTCATCTCTGTCTCTCCAGCAGAATTGTCCCAGGTCCACCCTCTCCTGTTTCGCTAAAGAAGCCTACGTTCTCAACTTGGAGTGGCCCACCAACGCTCCCTTACTCCAACCAGCCAACAGGACTACGCCACGCAGAGTAGCCGGTAGGACAGCGGCTCACGGACTGCGAGCTCCAGACCAAGGAGCGAGCCTGGCCAGGAGGCTAGGAGGCCTGGGACAGCAGCTGCAACAGGTGAGCAGAGGAGCAGCATGATGGATAGAGACGGGATGAGAATTTGTAGGGCGCAGGATGTGATGTCACCGTCCACTGTATGGACTTTTTCGTCACAGTACCGTTATACCACAGCCAGTGCTTTGTGGTTGGCGTGTCAGTGTGACAGCCAGTTAGGGTTGGGGTTCGATAGCCGGTTCTGTTTTGGAAGCGGTTCTGAGTTGATGAAATATCCGGACTCAACAAGCTCCAACTTAAGCGAATCTCTTACTGAAACGTTCCCCCTCAAAAACCAGAGCTTTGTTCTACGGCATCCATTGGTTGCTGTGGCCACAATAAAACCACATACAGCTTTATAGTAAAAAGGTCATTCGTCCGGGTGGCGAAGCGGTCTGTTCCATTGCATACCAACACAGGGATCGGCAGTTCGAATCCCCGTGTTATCTTCGGCTTGGTTGGGCGTCCCTACAGACAAAATTGGCCGTGTCTGCGGGTGGGAAGCCGGCTGTGGATCTGTGTCCTGGTTGCTGCAGTAGCGCCTCCTCTGGTCGGTCAGGGCCCCTGTTCAGGGGGGGTAGGGGGGACTGGGAGGAATAGCATGAGCCTCCCACACGCTACGTCCCCCTGGTGAAACTCCTCACCGTCAGGTGAAAAGTAGCGGCTGGTGACTCCACATGTATGGGAGGAGGCATGTGGTAGTCTGCAGCCCTCCCCGGATCAGCAGAGGGGGTGGAGCAGAGACCGGGACGGCTCGGAAGAGTGGGGTAATTGGTCAAGTACAATTGGGGGAAGCAACAGTTCAAGAGCTGATGATGTCGCGCAGGTCCGTCTACTCCCACACAGGAAGCACGTTTCACTTTATTTACTTCTGACGTCATGGTTGAGCGGCAAAAACAGGCCGACATATCTGTGAATCAAAAACAATAAGTTGCTTTTTTGATAATTTACCAGAAAGGTTGGATAGGGGATGTGAATGGATTTGGATTCGATTAGTAGATTTGATACTGTATTTGAGATTCGATGAGATGCCGTCGAACCCCAAACCTACAACCAGTATTACCACCTTTAACCACAAGGAGGCCAATGACATTCAGTTTGAGCCAGGAACACTAGAAGTATTGCTGAGACCATGCGGAATGAAGTACAAGGTGTGGAAATGTGCATGTGAAGCATGGCAGACTCAACATCCCGCATGTAACGGCTGACTTTAAGGAATTACAGTCGTAAATAAACTAGTTATGACTGCAGTTATAGAGACAGACACACTTCCAGTGGCGGCTGGTGCTGAAGAATTCCGGGGGGTGGGGGCGCACAGTTTACCTTGGCGCAGCACACCTGACAGCTGTGTAAACAGTCAGAGTTATTAAGAAGGACCATGTAGCCTACAGATGTCATCAGGGTTCGTAGACGGTGGATGATTGACAGTCGAGACGAGGCGTGGTGGTGGGTGTGAACATGATTGACAGCCACGAGAATCACTTTATATCAAAAAAGAGTAAAACGGTACCAATTCACTGCCAATAAAAGTGGGAGTGTCTGGGGCAGCACAGAACTGCGGCCCCTGGAAAATCTGAAGAAACCAATCAGACAGCCGCCTCAGGTCACCTGCTCGCCACAAGTCTGAGGGCTTACATAAGGTGCGGTTTGGCCGGCGCCCCATTTGGAACCAGTATTTAATCCTGCTGACAGGCACTCACAGACTGAAAACCCTTTGAGTTCATCATTATTTGCATTGCACAAATAACTAATATTTAACATGTTTAAGTAGATTTTCATCTCTTGATACTTGAAGGGGGCGGCACTGCAGCGCCCTGTACTGGCCAGCCACTGTTACAGGTTCTAGTGAGATCGATGCTATGGGCAATTTGTTTGATGCATGACCCCGGACGTGGTGGGGTTGTTACATGCTCCTTGAGATTACACGCTCTGAGCTTGGCCCACATGTCTGTCATTTAGTCATACGTTCAGTATATCCCAGACAAGCCGCCGCCGCCGCCTCTGGCACTTCCCAACGTGTGCTGACTCGTCCATATCCCAGTAACATGATTTTTATTGTTGTTGATCAGGAGGTAAACTATTTAAATCTTGAACCACCAAAAACAATAACATAATGTGAACCGACTGAGTAGGTGCGCTGAACTATTTCAAACAGACCGGCGCAGACGCTCCGCCATCCTCAGAACGAGTCATCGTCTGGTGGATTCCTGACATTGCCTAATAAACCTCAAAGCTTTGAAGAGACTGAACGACCCACGGTTCCGCTGAAACGTGATGCCACCAGCTGCACCCGCACAGGATATTGACACCGACTCTTGGAAGTGAATTGGTCATTTGTCTGTTTAAACGTGCCGCCGAACGCGTCTGCTTCCAGAAATGAGGCGCTCTTTGTGTTTCTGAGGAAGAGACCTGACGTGAACTGCAGATGTGTTGACACCACCGGTGTTACTGGGATGTTCTCTCGCCAGGAGAACCAGCCGACCATGTCAGACCTGTCGCTGTGCTCCAGGGCGTCGGTGCCAGTTTATCTATGATCAGCCCCAGACAGCGGACACATTTGGACTAATCTGGGGCACTTTTGGTACTTACGGCTCAGTTACGGCACTGGCAACCGTTGTGTGGGTCAGACGTGGCCCAAATGTACTGAACCGGGCTTGACTTGGGTTACAGCACGTACTATGTGGGCCAGACGTGGGCCAAATGTGGCCCAAGTGTTGCTGAGTTGAGGCAGCCACACTCACCCTGTGTCAGCACCGTCATTCAAGGCCAAACGTGGGCCATAAGATAACTGCAGACGTGGGCCATATTTGGGCCAAAGATTCTTTGCTCTCTGGGTCTGATTCTCTGATGATGTGCCACGAATTAAACCTGCATTCACACAGTTTTCCAAGCTTTGCCCCTCCGTAAGTAAACCACTCGTTGTAACAGCCACGTGATAAGCAAACACAGACCACTAAAGAGAAAGGGAGGAAGGTAAATAAGTGACCAGAGGTTTGTGTGAGGAGGTTTTGTGAAGGAAGGCTGAGAGACCCAAGAACACGGAGAGAGATTTTACAGAGATGGGTTTTTAAAAACGTTTGCCCAGTCAGGTTTGCCAAATCCCATTGGTTTATCCACGAGACTGGACTTTTTATCAGAACTCCTCAAATCCCATCATCTCTTTCAGGCATAAAACTGAACTGTGAGATGGACTCAGGCCCTGGAAGGCCATGGTCGGTCTGTTATTTAGCCTGAATCTACAGACCCTTTTACAGTTTCTAAACCGCGATGACAGCACAAACAGGCTCTAACAGGTACTATTTAATGAAGATGCCAGTTGGGGACCTGTGAGGCGTCTGTTTCTCAAACTAGAGACTCTAATGTACTTATCTTCTTGCTCAGTTGTGCAACGCGGCCTCCCACTTCTTTTTCTACTCTGGTTAGAGCCTGTTTGTGCTGTCCTCTGAAGGGAGTAGTACACACCGGTGTAGGAAATCTTCAATTTCTTAGCAATTTCTCGCATGGAATAGCCTTCATTTCTAAGAACAAGAATAGACTGTCGAGTTTCAGATGAAAGTTCTCTTTTTCTGGCCATTTTGAGCGTTTAATTGACCCCACAAATGTGATGCTCCAGAAACTCAATCTGCTCAAAGAAGTGCCCATCCAACCAATCCAACTTGTGGGAGCTGCTTCTGGAAGCGTGGGGTGCAATTTCTCCAGATTACCTCAACAAATTAACAGCTAGAATGCCAAAGGTCTGCAATGCTGTAATTGCTGCAAATGGAGGATTCTTTGACGAAAGCAAAGTTTGATGTAAAAAAAATCTTATTTCAAATACAAATCATTATTTCTAACCTTGTCAATGTCTTGACTCTATTTTCTATTCATTTCACAACATATGGTGGTGAATAAGTGTGACTTTTCATGGAAAACACAAAATTGTTTGGGTGATCCCAAACTTTTGAACGGTAGTGTATATATATATATATATATATATATATATATATATATATATATATATATATATACACATATTTGGTGGAGAAACCGAGCGTATACACAAGAGAGAAGCTGCGGGCATACAAGTCACTGGATGCTTACAACTATGTTGTCTGTGGTCACGTACAAAAAGGTAAAATACCATGACGTAGAGAAAAATGACTGAAAACTGAGGCGCTCCGTAAACCAAAAGAAATGAAATTTATTCACCCAAGGGCAAGGCAACAAGACTGACGCGTCTCGACTTTCGTCTTAATCCAAGTCATTTTTCCATATTTCTCTACCCACCATGCTGAAGAGCACCTGTCACCATTAAGCCACTGGACCCATGCGGCGCTTCCTATCCCTCTTTGTTCTACTAACTCTGCAGGTCAGACAGAGTGACCCTGCAGGTCAGACAGAGTAACTCTGCAGGTCAGACAGAGTGACCCTGCAGGTCAGACAGAGTGACCCTGCAGGTCAGACAGAGTAACTCTGCAGGTCAGACAGAGTGACCTGCAGGTCAGACAGAGTGACCCTGCAGGTCAGACAGAGTAACTCTGCAGGTCAGACAGAGTGACCCTGCAGGTCAGACAGAGTGACCCTGCAGGTCAGACAGAGTAACCCTGCAGGTCAGACAGAGTAACCCTGCAGGTCAGACAGAGTAGCTCTGCAGGTCAGACGGAGTAACCCTACAGGTCAGACAGAGTAGCTCTGCAGGTCAGACAGAGTGACCTGCAGGTCAGACGGAGTAACCCTGCAGGTCAGACGGAGTAACTCTGCAGGTCAGACGGAGTAACCCTACAGGTCAGACAGAGTAGCTCTGCAGGTCAGACAGAGTGACCTGCAGGTCAGACGGAGTAACTCTGCAGGTCAGACGGAGTAGCTCTGCAGGTCAGACGGAGTAGCTCTGCAGGTCAGACGGAGTAACTCTGCGGGTCAGACGGAGTAACCCTGCGGGTCAGACGGATTGACCCTGCGGGTCAGACGGAGTAACCCTGCAGGTCAGACGGAGTAGCTCTGCAGGTCAGACGGAGTAACTCTGCGGGTCAGACGGAGTAACCCTGCGGGTCAGACGGATTGACCCTGCGGGTCAGACAGAGTAACCCTGCAGGTCAGACGGAGTAGCTCTGCAGGTCAGACGGAGTAACCCTGCAGGTCAGACAGAGTAGCTCTGCAGGTCAGACAGAGTGACCTGCAGATCAGACAGAGTGACCCTGCAGGTCAGACAGAGTAACTCTGCAGGTCAGACAGAGTAACTCTGCAGGTCAGACGGAGTAGCTCTGCAGGTCAGACGGAGTAGCCCTGCAGGTCAGACAGAGTAACTCTGCAGGTCAGACGGAGTAACTCTGCAGGTCAGACGGAGTAACCCTGCAGGTCAGACAGAGTAACTCTGCAGGTCAGACGGAGTAGCCCTGCAGGTCAGACAGAGTGACCCTGCAGATCAGACAGAGTGACCCTGCAGGTCAGACAGAGTAACTCTGCAGGTCAGACAGAGTAACTCTGCAGGTCAGACGGAGTAGCTCTGCAGGTCAGACGGAGTAGCCCTGCAGGTCAGACAGAGTAACTCTGCAGGTCAGACGGAGTAACTCTGCAGGTCAGACGGAGTAACCCTGCAGGTCAGACAGAGTAACTCTGCAGGTCAGACAGAGTAACTCTGCAGGTCAGACGGAGTAACTCTGCAGGTCAGACAGAGTAACTCTGCGGGTCAGATGGAGTAGCTCTGCGGGTCAGACGGAGTAACTCTGCGGGTCAGACGGAGTAACCCTGCAGGTCAGACGGAGTAACCCTGCAGGTCAGACGGAGTAACCCTGCAGGTCAGACGGAGTAACTCTGCAGGTCAGACGGAGTAACTCTGCGGGTCAGACAGAGTGACCCTGCAGGTCAGACGGAGTGACCCTGCAGGTCAGACGGAGTGACCCTGCAGGTCAGACAGAGAATGACTTGGATTACGACGAAAGTCGAAACGCGTCAGTCTTGTTGCCTTGCCCTTGGGTGAATAAATTTCATTTCTTTTGGTTTACGGAGTGCCTCAGTTTTCAGTCATTTTTCCATATTTCTCTACCCACCATACTGAAGAGCACCTGTCACCATTAAGCCGCTGGACCCATGCAGCACTTCCTATCCCTCCTTGTTCTACTAACCACGACATAGACTCTGAATTTTGTGTCCTGAAATCCCAAGTCTTGCCAAGTCAAAGACAAGGACATAAGACGGCTATGTACGAGGCATGGGTCATCATAAACAAACCCGAGAACTACGTCCTCACAGCCAGGTGTAGCTGCATGGCAGGGTAAGTATTTGTTGTCCTGCTGCTTTTCTAGTTGGCTCAGGGTTCATGATGTCGGCCTAGTTGTTGTGCAAACACTAAATCTGCTTCTGTTTTACCGTCATGTTCTCCCCTCATCACATCAAAATGTGCCTTTCCCTCTAACTCAGTCCTGATAAAGGGGGCATGAAATCCACATTATCGTGAACTACACACAGTGTCTTGTTGGTTCAGAGTTCCAGCTGTGGATGTTATTCATCTGCAGTGGAAACATGCGACGTTATAGAGTAGAATTTACAGTCTTCTCAGCCACAGCCTAATTTTGACTGAGATTAAGTGTTTCATCAAATTCAAACACATATTGGATAAGTCGATGTGTTTTATTCTGTCTTTTTCACGTTTCAGACTTGGGTCATAAATGTTATTTAAAGTGGAGCTGTGTGTTAGGACGGGGAGGACAGAGAAAGCAGCAGTTACAGCTGAAGCATGTAGTGTGTGGAAAGACCTAAGCAGGAAAGATGTCCAGCCAGCTCCACTTGGGGGGGAATCAGCCTCCATAAACCCAAGAGGCTAGGCAGGCAGCTCCCAGCAGCTCCCAAAACTTCTAGGAGGAACAGAGTCAAACCAGGAGGCATGTGATAGTTGACAGAGGCTAGAGAAGTTTCCTTTTGTCATTGTGCATTTCACTCATTTTCAAAAGTTCTCTTACATCTTGTAACACCATAAACTACCCTGAAAACCGAGCTTTTTTATAACACAGAGAGGAAAATCATAAAGACGTATAGACACTGAGTCATGTCAGTGTATTTGTTGGCACTTTACCTTCAGATTATTTATTCTGGAAATCAGATTGTCTGGTTTCTATCGTGTACTGTTTCTGTTTTAATGCTCTGCTTCATGACTCTAGTAAAAACTCAGTCGAGATTCATAAAATCTTGAAAAAAAATATTATTCAGCGTAATAATTGTCTTCTTCTTGCCCCGTCATCATTTTCATGGCTAGACCCAGTAATCGGTCGGATTACTGGGTCAGGCAATGGAAACCTCTGTGCAGTCTATTCTGCACCGACATCTGTTAAGGTTTTGCTTGAAGATTTTAGGCATGTTCTGTAGTGTAGCTCCCTTACTTGGCCATTTCATGGGTGGCTTGAGGACTATGGCCACAGCAAATATTTGATAAGGTGGTTTTTGATACCTTAAACCTATAGGCTAAATCAGCATTAGTTAGGCCCAGCCTTAATTTCATTAGCACAACCAACAGATGATCCTGTAGAGAGAGGTTTTGGCTAATTCTTTCTACACTGTCTGTTATTTTTGCACACAGCCAGTCAAAGATAATGGAGGTAAGTCCTGTGGAAAAAAATCAGTTGTCCCATGTTGAACTTAATAGTGGCATAGGAAAACGTAGAGTTTTGCAGCTCCTCTTTAAGCTTCTCATTTTCATCCTGTAGTTTTTCACACTCCTGCTGCAGGTTGACATAGTCCTTCTGAAGCTGATTGTACCTCAGGTTCAGATCATCATATTCTGTCCTTGGGACTGGGATGTCCTCTCAAGCTTTAACAGAAAAGCCAACAGTTAGGATATGCCGGCACAAGCTCACAACAACAATATCTCCTTACCAGGACAGTGATCCATGCTGCTGACTTGTCCTGGAGTTTCAGAAGGAGCAGCAGGCTGATTGGGTGGAGTGTAAACCCTTTCATCTCGTCTCCTTTTCCTATGGTACCTTAACATAAAACAGCTAAATTAATGAACAGAAATACTGATCAGAGACCATATTACAGGACATTCCTAACCTGCAGATCCTATCTTAACTGTTTGGTTACGATTAGATATTAGGTTATGATTTGCTTAACACCAACTGGAGAAAAACCCTATGTTAGACATCCCTATCTTCACTTTAACCTTAAGACGGTCAATATTTGTAATACAGCCTCATTTTCTGAAAGTCAGCAGCTGCAAGCTGCAAAGTGCACTGAATAGCATGACATGAAAGAGGGAGAAAAGTCATTCTAAAACCATTAGGAAGTGTTAGGCCTAATTATTCTGACCTTTCCACCTTTGCCTCGAGGTTCTGACTTTGTTTTGTGTACAGAGGGCCCAAGATCAGGATTCTGTGAGTCCAGTGACGCCTCACCTGTAACTAGCCAGACACACCACATTAGCCAGATAATACCAGCTCTAACGCTGCTTATCGGTTACTGGAGATATTAGTCTCCATCTGAACCAGGCATGCCGGTGAGACCACAGAGTAGATCGATAACTTACCTGAGAGAACATGGCCGCTGCACACGCCAGCATCTGGATCGGGTCCTCAGACCAGTTCTCATCAATACGTTTGACGGCTTGCAGCCACAGGGAGGCGCCTAGGAGTGAAATCCCCGTCGTTCTAGTGTTAAAGGCCGAGTCTGTAAGAGACCACCGTCCTGGCTGCCATGATGGCAGTGGTAAACGCTGCACAAGTCAACCACATCTATCTATTCATCCCCTTCTGTAGTGGTAAACATGTAGTATGCTGTATCCATAGCTGATACCGCGGCCATCAGTGCAGAAGTCCTGTTTCATGTGTTGGTCCTGCATTTATGCTGATCCAGCCTTTACAACTACATTAGTGGAGAATGAAAGTAGTGTAGAACCAAACTTCTGTCTCTTATCTGTTGTATTGCCAGTGAGTGATATCAGAGATCTTAATGGGTCCTCTTGAGGGTGGTTCCAGAGTCCAGTAGGAGTGACAGGGCCGGTCCTATGCTATTCTGGGCCGGGGAGCAACCATCGCTCACCGCCCCCCCCCCCCCCATAAAAAACACAGACATGCACGACCGTGACAACCACCAACACCCATAAAGCCCAGGCCTACGCACGTACGCATACAGCACACAGCTGTGTGTGGGGTGAGCAGCACAGGCTACCAGAAGAAACAACCAATTCAACATAACATCAACCACAGGGCACAATTAGAAGCCACCATGCCACAGCGGGCTATTGTAAAGTCCTCCTCATTATCTTACCTCCAATTTGACGCGTCATGTCTTGACCGCTGCAAATGTTGCAGTTGTGTCATTGTAATCCACCTGTCTTGCCACACGCTTCTCGATGGACAACACAGCCAACGCAGACGGTCTTTCTTGGGACATCGCTGATCTCAAACATGTCTTGATCCGTTTCAGTTTGCCGAACGAGCGCTCTGCACTTGCGACTGGGAATGGAGCTGTTGTGGTTACACCGCCCCGAGCTGCCTCCCCGGCACGTTCGAGCCACTCCCCCAGCTCGGACGTGCCGGAAACATCCGAGCGCTCGGAAGCCTCCCAGAACACCACTCCGGGCTTCGACGTACTGAACCCTGCGACTCTCCCTCCGCGACTTCCCGCGTCTCCCTCGTCCCCAGCGACCTTCACGTTTTTTCCCCGGCCCTCTCCAGCGATCTCCCCCCGTGTCTCTCTACCTGGACCCCTCCTTTCGGACTTGACTTCCTGGATCTCGGACCCGGACTTCCTCGCACAACCCCTTTTGGAGCACGGACTGGACTTGCTCGCCAGGTGCAGGCACATTATTCGACACCTCCTTGTCATTTACATACCGCACCACACATGGGCTAAGAACACTCACACATAGTAGTTATACACGCAAACCACCGGACACCACACACAGTTTATTCACACATCCCACTAACAGGACGTTTCTGCACCGTACATTCCCCTCACTCTATTCCATTTATTATTTAATGGCAGTATTTGTTATCTCCCTTCCTGGCTATTCCCTCCCCCAATAAAACCGCCTTTAGGATTTTGAACTGTCATCCTGTGTCTGTCTGCCTTGGGTTTCACCACACGGGTGGGGTTCTGGTGCGTGAGCATAACAGGAATTGTAAGAAACACCTGGCAAGCGGCAGTAGTGTTCGGAAATGCCGTTTTCACGTCTCTCTCAAACTAAAACATCCAGCTCTTCAGAGGTTGTTTTCTTTACATCAGCTGGGAGCAGACGTGACAAAAATCCAAATTCGCTGTCCAGTTCTCCACCATCAGTCCCCCCCCCCCCACAAACTCCGCGAGCTCTTCGCAGGCCTCAGTCAGGTTAACATTTTTAATGTCCTCCAAAACGTGGAAAAGACGATTGCACTGACTCAAAATATGAAAACCGCTCTTCTGTCTCCGTCGTCACTGCGTCGGTCAAGCGGGTGAAAAAGCTCACTCTAAACTTGTCCTCCCCTGTCAAAGCCCCCTCGACTGACCTCTCACCGGGAAGTCGTGTTCGGCGTCGCGTACGATGTTCAGGGAAAGCCGGTGGAACGTCAATGTTCTCTGCAAGTTCTTTTGCTTTTTCAGCAGCATCTTGGAAACCGTTCAGTCGACATTGATCCATCTCTTCTTCTACAGCTGTGACAACTCTTACTGCATCGCCGATGCTCAGATGTCGTGGCTGCAGGACGACACTGGCCTGATTGGCTGTATTCAGCACTTTGTGCCAAACAACTAAGCTGACCAAAAAGTCAAATGTTTCAATTGCCTGTACAAGACTTGTGACCTTAGAGGTGGTCTCGGAACCACAGGTGCTATCTTCACTGACGGCTATGAGAGCATCTATGACCTGGGGTTGCTTCTCAATTAGCGTCAATCAGCGCGAGCGCTCCATCTGGTCTCTGAGAGAGGTTTCAGTGTGATGCGTGCAGGTTTTTCAAGAATCCCCCAACGTTTCGTTGATTTTCCGAATAATTTGTATAGCCGATTTAGCACTCCAAAAAAATTCTTGGCCTCGTTCGAGGACTCGGCTGCATGTTCGAGGCCAGATTCAAGTTGTGAGGGCAACAGGGCACAAAGAAGGCCCGCTTGTTAACCCGCTTCACCCTTGCTTGTACTCCCCTGTGCACACCCCTCATGTTGGCCCCGTTATCGAAACATTGTCCCCTGCAATCATCAATGTTAATGCCATATTTAGCCAGCCTTCCCAGCAGTGTGTCTGCAAGTGCCTCGCCCGTTGTGCTTTTCACAGCAATGAATTCAAAAAAGCTCTCATGCACCTCTACCTTCTGGTCTGTTGTAACATATCGCAAAACGAGAGAGAGCTGTTCTTTGTGCGACACATCTGGTGTGCAGTCCATCCAGCTGTTTTGACCTTCTGCACGATTCTTTCCAAGACTGCCTCAGCCAGGAGTCCAATGAACTCATTTTGAATGTTTTTGCTGAGGTAGTGGGTAGTCTTGCAATGATTGAGATGTTGTGCTAATGGCGCATCATATTTGGCCAGAAATTCCACAAGCTTGAGAAAATTGCCGTTGTTTTCTTGGTAAAGGCGATCGACACTTCCTCTAAATGCAAGGTTTTGTAATGCAAGAAACATGAAGCAATCCAACATTCTGCTAAGCACTTCATGCCACTGTTGTCTCTCACTGAGAAGCTCTGCTTGCTGGTGGCTGTCCATCGTTGTACCAGTAGCCAGAGCGAATTCCAGAGTTTACCACTTTGAAAAGTTCTCAAGATGTGAATGATAATTCTCGTGTACAGTCAGTCTCGTTGACAACTTGACCCAGTTTGAAAAACCAGTAGTGAAGATCCCTTTGTCAGTTCCAAACAACTTACAACAGAAACAGAAGACGGCATTGGCAGACTTTGAGTAGACTAACCATGGCCGAGGTGCTTTTAGGGCACCGACTGTCCTGGTGTAATTAGCTGGTGTGAAACGACGGCCATCCGTTTTGGGGAAATCAAAACCGGTCACCTGCAGTGGTTTATTTCTGACTATGTCCGTTCTGACGTCATCATCCTGCATACTGTCTGGCCACTGTGCAGGATCACATAAGTCCAACTCACGCTCCCCATCACTTCCGTGACTTCCCTCTTCCTCGACAGATTCTCGGTGGTCGTTTGCATTCTCGATGGCGGTGGAGGTGCTAGCACGAGCGCCGCGCTCGCTGTCCGCTCCGGTATCCTCTGCTGCTGAGCTAGCACATGTGGTGGCTGTGCTACTTCATTGCTATCCACAGTATCCTCCAAGTGTTCTGCTGCCCGAACGTGAAGCCAAGCACCGTATACCTTCTTTGCCTTTTCTGCCTCTGTTTTTGTATTTTCTACCTTACGTTTCTTACAACCAGATTTGTTTCCAGACATTTCTTTGGTTAGTAGAACCGAATGTCACGTCTTCACCATAGGCTATATACTAACTCATGGGGGAGGGGGATGACGACACAAGTTTTGATACATTTTTGAAAACAAATCGTTATCAGCCAATAGGGAAACTGCCAGGAGGAGCAGCATATAAGGCCTCTTGGCACTGCTGAGGCCCACAATTAACAATCCCTGCACTTACAGCACAATCAGCGCAGAAAGGTTTTTTTGTTTCTGGGCCCCCCTCCAGACCTGGGCCCGGTGCGGTTGCTCCCGTTGCTACCCCCGCAGAACTGGCCCTGGGGAGTGATATCAGATGACATCAGAGATCTTAATGGTTCCCCTTGAAGGCGGTTCCAGAGTCTAGTGGGAGTTTAGTCGGCATGGGCTTTACATTTGTGATGTTTTTCATTCACTGGTCTGAAGACTTGATGTTCATCCTCCTTTTGACTGACAACGTTTAATCCAGTCCACGTGGTAACTGGTCAGTAGTTGTTTTCAGTAGGCAATAATTGGTTAAGAAATTATTATTTTTTTATTATTATTTAAAGATAAGCTGAAATAGCTTTTCAGGTGTGATGTTGTTCTCATGTTACTCTGCAGCTGGGAGTCCACTTTGCATGTTTCTCTGAGGAACGGGCCGTTTACTCTTTTGGCTTCTTCTCTAGTGTATCTCTTCAGCCTGGGGGCCAGGGCTGTGAGCCTTGGTTTGGCAGTTTCCAGGGCCTCACTTATGGGCATCTTACTGTACTTCTTCAACCAGGGTCCGTCTTTCATCACACTTTTCTGCAGCTCTCCTGCTCTTTGACCTTGGCTTCCAGCCTTCTCTTTCATGGAGGGTGACCTGTGTTCTTATTCCTGTACCCAAGCATCTCCAGGATTATGGTTTCAGTGGCATTATACAAGTTCGTTGGTCTCTTTTATAGTGGCAATCATGATATTGCGTAAGGCTGTGTTCATAGCCACAAGCAGGCTTTGTGATGGTACTTTGTCACCGAGTTGTGGAAGTGGAGCTTGGGGGTTGACTGTCTTTAGTCTGGCCATGACTCTCATTTGAACCTCAGTAGCTTCAGCTGTCATGGCTGGTAGGATTGTTTCAGCTGGTTGGAGTGTGTCCTCTTGTATCTCCTGTCTACTGGGGGCTGAATTGTATAGTCATCCTGTTGGAGCCTCCCCATCTCAAGTTGTGACAGTAGCTGCCTTCTATTGACGTTGGAGCATTGATCCACTAGCTGCTTCTGACACCATTTATTATACAGCTTAAGTAGAATCACCACAGTAATCATAAGATGTCTGGAAATTCTCCAGGAAACACACCGAGATCGGGGGGATGAGCTCTCTGGACTGGGCTTTCTGATTCCAGAGAAAGAAATGTTCATATTTAATCAGTTTTCCTCAGGAGTCTTCCCTTCTTATATCCCCAGTATTTTATCTACAGTCTCTAGCACTTTTCCCCTTGGATCCGTCACATGGACACTTTAGAATATAGCTATGTAGCTCAGTAAAAGACTGCATTGTTTTGTGCAATGAGCTGCGGAAAATCAGCTGAATGGAGAGTGCCTGCGTCTCACTTTTAAAATCACCAAACAGACCTGTTGTTGTTTTATTTACTCCAGAGTTCATCATACCATCTCAAAGATTTCATGGTCATAATTCTCTCATTTTACTTGCCTGTTGTATGTCATATACTGTTATTGTAAAACCATTCAGGACTACTTTGGGAATTTGGGCTATACAGATAAATTTGACTCGACTCGTCTATTTATTTTGCCTGCAGTGATTGTGTGTCTGTTGTCTGTGTCCACATGCAAATACTGGCATGAGATTTTTTTTTTGATAGCTAGCTAGCTAGGCAGATGTAAAATACTATGCATACCACAGGAAATACATAGAGGACAGGGAGACAACAGTGCATTAACACAAGGGTTTAGATGTTCCGTGAGTTTAGAACTTTAACGGCAGAAGGAACCAAATAAAAGAGTGGCCCGTCTCCAGGTAATGGACCTGAACCTGAGACCAGACAGAAGCTGGTGAAGAATGGGTTAAGGGGGTGAGTGGGCTCCTGAGTTATGGTTTTGACGTTATCTCGATCATGACTCCCTCACGGAAGAGATATTGTGAGTCAATCACAACCGAGAAATACGATGGGTAAATGAGTGTATGACTGGCTTCCTGTAGGTCTGTATTCTGTACCCCTGGAAAGTTTGATTTAAAACAGCTTTTCTTTCGACCCATCCCTCTCTCTCCCTCCTTGCTTTCCTCTTCATCTTTTCTTCTTTCCATCTTGTCATCTTTCCTTTTCTCTATGTCCCTCCGACTCGTCTCTCTCTCTCTCTCTCTCTCTCTCTCTCTCTCTCTCTCTCTCTCTCTCTCTCTCTCTCTCTCTCTCTCTCTCTCTCTTTCCTTTCTTTCCTTCAGACAGACAGAGGGCGGTGTGAGCAATGCGAGGCCCATGCTGAAGAAGAGGTGAAGGTGTTTCTGGGGAGGTTGTATGAAGTCCTACAGAGGATCAACTCAGAGATCTGTTCCTCTTCCGCCAATTCTCGCAGCTGAGACGTCTTTTCCACCTTCCCATAACTACCACGCCGTGACTTCAGACCACAGACTGTCTAAGAGATGGACGTAGCACCTGTGACATCACTCATCGGTTTCTGGAGTGGCATTTTAAAGCCGGAAATTTGGCTTTATGCTTGGCACCATCTTGTCAGTTGTTGGAGCCAGGAAATCCAAATTTGGGCAGTAGTGCAGCAACCAGGACACATACCCACATCCGGCTTCCCACCCGCAGACATGGCCAATTGTGTCTGTCTGTAGGAACGCCCGACCAAGCCGGAGGTAACACGGGGATTCGAACCAGCGATCCCCATGTTGGCTGGCCACGGAATGGACCGCTACACTATCCAGTTGGTTTCAACTTCTTGCCCCAATGGTTGCTGCTTGGTTCAAACCCACCCGACCTGTTGGAGGGAACTTCGAGCAAAACCAATGCAAGGAGCCGCTGACGCCCTGTAACGTATGCCCGGGAAACGCACTGCGGAGTTTCAGGCATAATGTGAAGTTTGACATGATGTAAAATGAAAAAAAATGTTCTCGCCCAAAGAAAGAGGTATTCACTGACTGCCTGAATCTCGTCAATGCAGCTCAGCCTATGGCAGCTGGTGCTAAAGATTTTTTTTGGGGGGGGGCGCAATTTACCTTGGTGCAGCTCACCTGACAGCTGCTTTAATGTCCACACAGTCACCGAGTTATTAAGAAGGACAATGTGGCCTATAGATTTTAAGGGATGGTTCGGCCGGCGCCCCTCACCCAGGAAGTGTATGTATTCAGACAGGAACCAACCAAACACCATTGGAACCAATATTTAATGGCTGCTGACAGGTGCTCACAGACTCATTATTTGCATTATACTACTACATTATGTTGAACATGTTTAAGTAGATTTTCATCTCTTGATGTTTGAAGGGGGCGGCGCCCCGGCGCCCTCTACTGGCCAGCCGCTACTGGCTGTCTGAGAAAAATAATCTGCCCCCTGACAGGTTGCTCATCACTCGGAGTATCAATCAAAGGTCCATCAAATCTAATGAATACAAGGAGCATCTATCACCCAGCCATAAACTCGCCTGCTGACATTATACATGAAAGGTGTTGGTCTGTGTGTACCTGTGGGCCTACCAGACACACAGAAAGCTATGGTGTGTCTTCATATTTCCATATAGCAACAAACCTGAGTGGATCCAGCGTTTTATCTGAAGCACCAGAATGAAATGTCATGATTTGAAGGATTATTTTTTAGGGAAAACACAAACAGAAACTGTTATTTTTCAATTTTACACTGATGCAATAGTCAGAAATCAGCTAGTTTAAATGGGCGAGAACGCAACGATTTGATTGGTCGCAGTCTGAACGCACAAAAAATGAGCTCTGTGAGCTTCAACCACAATTACTTTATAATGAAAGACTATATGCTCTATATAATGTAATAACAAGATGCTATAAGATTAGATTAGATCAGAGTAGATTAGATAAAATTAGATTAAATAAAATTAGATTAGATAAAATTAGATTAGATTTAGTAAAATTAGATTAGATTAGGTTAGATTAGATTGTTTTATTAGCCATTTTCTTCATGACCAAGGCCGGTGAAATTTGTTTTCAGTACACATTAAACTCTGCAGCACAATACATCCACGTGCAACTGCAGAAACTCCACATATTATCACAGACAATACAGTTACACAATGACAGAAACATATTACACACAACAATCATGTAATTGGATGACTATGTATGTCTGTGAAAGTACACCTCTGTTGTTTATCCAGTATATTACACATCTGGGGTTTTGTTTTGTCTGGAAACGTACTCTCGCGATTACATATATCATATTATTTCTCATACTTTGCTTATTTGTCATCAATATTTGTCGTATTGCTTATTGGTCACAAATGTTGGTATGTTTGGCAGATATTGCATATGGATCTGTGGTAGGAAAGGTAACGGTGACCTGCTGAACTCAAAGCATGATGTTCAGGTTTACCAAAAGCCAGCTAATCCTGGTCTTGGTGGAATAGAGGTTTTTACAGCCCAAACACAATTGCATCAGCTTCCGTTCATCAGGATCAGGATCAGAACACTTTAATCATCCCGAGGGGAAATAACTAAACACGAACAAGATACAAGATAAGAGAATAGAAACAAATAGAAACAAGAAAAACAGAAACAAATAAAAATAAAAGATGAAATAAGAACAAAATATATTGTAACGTGCATGGATAAGAAGACACGCTGGCCGCCGGCTGGCGAATCTGACTCTTTAGTCTAGCGGTTAGCGATGCCTCCTGCGGTGCGGGCGACACGGGTTCGCCTCCCGGTCGCGGCAGTTCCTGTGGTTGCGTCGTCCCCCGAATTCGCTACAATATCAACAAGCATGGAGCACATAACGCCCCTGTCTATACTGCACTACCGCAGCACACAAGCAGCCCCAACACACCCCGACAGGGCCAGTCCAATGAGCCATTAACTCGGAGTGTCTGACAGTCCGAGTCTGAGGGAGGAGGTGTAAAGTCTGATGGCCACAGGCAGGAATGACCACCTGTGGCGCTCTGCGGCGCTTTTCGGCAGAATGAGTCCGTCACTAAAAGTCCTCCTGTACCCGACCAGCACGTCGTGGAGCGGGTGGGAGACATTGTCCATGTGGCACGTCACTTCAAACAGCGCCCTCTGTTGTAGGGTAATGTTATGTAGCCAACAGCGCCCCCTGGGGGCACTGATTGATGTATACTTGCCCTGTGTAACGTGCCTCAGTTGCGTTATGGGCACAGCCGGTGAATACACGTCACTAAGCGACACAGCCCGACTCTGTCTGTTGTTTATATGCACCTGCACCTGCAACATGGTGTCAGAAGCTGTACTGGAACCCAACGTGAGTCTCACGTTGCCTGTTGCTTGAACAGCGTGCGTCTATCTGTTTTACTAAGCGTAGCTAGAAGTTTTAGCTAGCCGCTAGCATTAGCATCGAGCCAAGACGATGGCTTCCAATATTCCGCCGCCGGAGCCCATGAAGATGACTGGGGATCTTCACAGCAACGGGGCTAGCTTTCGATCAGAGTCTGAGGATTATTTGCTTGCGACCGGGGTCGACAAGGCAGAGAAGCCGGTGCAGGCAGCGACGCTCCGGAGGCTAATGGAGAAGGAAGCCTCCATGTTTACGTGCACAACCTGGGACTCGCAGCGGAAGAGCAGAAAGACGCCGGAGCGGTACTCGACAAACTGGGGGAATACTGTAGCGAATTCGGGGGAAAACGCAACCGCAGGAACTGCCGCGGCCGGGACGCGAACCCGCGTCGCCCGCACCGCAGGAGGCATCGCTAACCGCTCGATTAAAGGGTCAGGCCTGCGAGCCAGCGGCCAGCGTGTCTTATTATCCATGCACGTTACAATACTTTACACCTACCAAAAACGTCATCTTTGAGAGGTATGTTTTGGGCAACCTTAAGAGGAAGGAGAACCCGTGGATGCTTTTGTCACGAGACTGAGAGAAAAGGCTGCCACGTGTGAATATGGAGCTATAAGAGACGAGCTCATAAGGGACAGGCTTGTTCTGGGCACAACTGATGAGGGCGCCAGACGACGCATGCTAAGAGAAAAGGAGCTTAAGTTGGAGGGAGCTAGCGACATTTGCCGTGCAGCGGAGGTGTTGGACAATAGGTTAAAATCCCTGTCACTTAGCAGCTCTGTGCCTGGGGAGAGCATCAATGTAGCACATGGACAGCGACCAGGACGGAGACCTACCAGCAGGCCGTCCGAGCCCACCAACACATCGGCACAGCCACAGAGAGGCACAGGTGAATGCAAGTACTGTGGCACACCGCACAGACGGGGGCGAGACCTGTGCCCCGCATTTGGAAAGTCATGTCGCTTGTGTGGCACCGCTAATCACTTTGCCAAAGTATGCATGAAAAGAGGCCAGCAAGCACGTCAGTTGAACGCTGTGGATGACCCGCCGCTAGGGGGAGCCGGAGGACAGCGACCGCGATGGGAGGGATTTGTACACGGCGGAGAGCGTGGGGGCTGTGAACACTCAAAGGAAGAAGTGGTTTGTAAACCTGCCACTGCACAGAGGGGTCCAGAGGTGCCAGCTTGACTCTGGAGCCACCTGCAACGTGATGAGCTTGAAAGACAAGATGAGACTGGCGCCTAGAGCGCCTCTTCAGAAAAGTCTCACCAGGCTGAGACTCTACAACAGTGAGTGGATGAGCTCAATGGGCGTGTACAGCACACAGTGTGTCATCAGGGGCAAGACGCACACACTGGACTTTGAGGTCGTGCGCACCAGCCAGAAGCCCTTGCTTTCAGGGGAGACATGCGAGAGACTTGGCTTGATACGCTTCACCATTCCCGAAGAGCTGAATAAAGTGGAGCACTGCAAGACAGGTGAGCTAACCAAAGGCTGTCTCATTAACACTTACAATGACGTGTTCACCAGCCCAGTCGAGTCACTGCCGGGTGATGTTCACTTCTAATGTTCTTCTTCAGTGGTCTTGTGGATGTTCTGGTGCTACCATTTTGTCGTTATTGTTCTGCAAAGGTTTTGGTTGATATTGACTTGCTGTTCCTTCTTGATGCACTATTTCCATTGCACTATTTTAACATTGGGATATGAGCACTAATGTTCTAATGGCTAACACTATCCATTATATTATTTGGTATTGTATTCTACGAAAGGAATGGAGATGTTGTAGGGTAATGTTATGCAGCCAACAGCTCCCCCTGGGGGCACTGATTGATGTATACTTGCCCTGTGTAACATGCCTCAGTTCTGTTATGGGCACAGCCGGTGAATACACGTTACTAAGCGACACAGCCCGACTCTGTCTGTTATTTATATGCACCTACACCTGCAACATCCTCCTCTCACAAACTGCGTTACGTGACTGACAGGTGACTTGGCACGCCCCCTTGATTTGCTGACCATCTGGGCTAAATCCAATCAGCCCACAGGCCGCTGACTTCTGACCAGCGACAGCACAGACGGTACAGACAGTGACGTGGTACTTGTGTGAGAGCGGGAAGGGAGAAAAGTGAGCGACTGTGGCAATGGCGGCCGCGGGCGTTAGCGTGAAAGAGGCGGATCATTTACTTTCTCATCCATTTTCTTCGGTGTCTTTGGGGGAAGCGCTGGAGGTGAAGAGACTGGGGACACGTCGTCCAAACGACGTTCCAATAACACGAAAGGACAAACGACAAAATTGTAAGTTCTGTGTTACTTGGTTTCAACGAAAGGACTGGCTAACGGCTAATGTAGCTAAGAATTCACTTTTCTGTTCCCCATGCTAGCTTTGGGGGGGGGGCACGGCTTTTTTTGGGGGGGGACACGGCTTTTGGGGGGAGACACAGCTTGGACCCAACAAGGAATTGTGGATTTGAAACATTTATCCCAGTCACGCTGAAAACAGCGTAACACCAGTGTAACCGGTTATTTTCCTGCCCGGTGCGGGATTCGATACGGGGTGTACTGCACCACAAGGCGACGTCACTAACCGCTCGACTAAAGGGTCAGACTCGTTAGCTAGGGGCTAACGTGTCTTATTAGTAGTTTACAGTCGTCACCCTCTCCCGGAAGCGCGCCCTCGCGCTTTGTTCTCCCCGCGCTCCGAAGAGACTTCTGAGGATCCGCACACTTCCGGATCATCCGCACACTTCCGGATCCCGCCGCTGCCACCAATGTAAGCGGTTATTTTCTTGCCCGGTGCGGGATTCGACACGGGGTGTACTGCACCACAAGGCGACGTCGCTAACCGCTCGGCTAAAGGGTCAGACCCGTTAGCTAGGGGCTAACGGGTCTTATTAGTAGTTTACATTAGCATCGTCTGTCAACCTGACGAGGGCCACCGCGTCTCTATACAGACACGGCGAGCTGGTGAAGGAAACAGGCGAGTCTTTATCACGGACGGGGGACTGGATTACATGTTGCAGGACACGTTAGCTAGCTCTGCGGGGGTCCGAAGACTCTCCGACTTCACTCCCGCCGGGCGTGTTTCTGGACCTCGTAGACCAGGTCTCTGTTTTGGCTAGCTAGCCAGTTAGCCGATCACCTGCCAAACACACAGGCTGCCAAGTGCGCGTCTAAGACGCGCCAGAATGAGTCGCTTGATTGTGTGTTAGCTGCTTATTGACAAAAACTGGGTGATGAAATATCGCAGCCCAGATAGCAAAATTGCCGTGGCCCGGACCCGTCCCACACCCGACACTTTCATCCGGCCCACATGGAATGATGGCACTTGGCACTGTTGGCCAGATCTGGGCCAGAACCAAGCCAATGCCGCACGTGCCACACATTTGCCAGAGGTGGCCCATATTTGTTTTGTGATATTCGGGCCATATTCACCATTTACCACACGGGCCACATCCAGATCACGTTGCCCAGAGCACCGCATCTTTGCCAAAAAAAAGGCCCACATTTGATTTGGCATATTTGGGCCATATTTGCTATTATACATGCACACTCATTTTGGACAGAAGGCGGCCGGCAGTGCCGCATCACTGCCTGAAGTGGCCCACATCCGGATGCTGCCTGGGCATGATTCTGCTTTCTGTTCTATCATGTAGCACATCATTCCGTCATTCTTGCAAGTTGTTCTTGTTAAAAATGGCATGTGCTAATGTGTATAGAGAGACATAGTCAATGTGTCTATGTGTGTGGTTTTTTTTGGCATCAGGCCATTCTTGTACTTCTATAGTGTTGTTGTAGAGCACTTGCTATAGCAAGGTATAGTATACTGCTCAAAAAAATAAAGGGAACACATAAGCAATGCAATGTAGCTCCAAGTCAATCACACTTTTGAGATATCAACCTGTCCAGTTAGGAAGCAACACTGATTTGTGAATCAATTTCACCTGTTGGTAAATTGTCTAATTTCCGGTGGAAATTAGACAATTTGCAAGACAACCCCTATAAAAGGAATGGATTTGCAGGTGGTGGCCACAGACCATTTGCCTGTCCTCATCTTTTCTGGCCGATCTTTGGTTAGTTTTTCATTTGGCTAGTGCCCTCACCACTAGAGGTGGCATGAGGCGGTATCTGCAACCTACAGAAGTTGCTCAGGTAGTGCAGCTCATCCAGGATGGCACATCAATGCGTGCTGTGGCAAGAAGATTTGATGTGTCTCCCAGCACAGTGTCCAGAGCATGGAGGAGGTACCAGGAGACAGGCCAGTACACCAGGAGACGTGGAGGGGGCCGCAGGAGGACAACAACCCCGCAGCAGGACCGCTATCTGGTCCTTTGTGCAAGGAGGAACAGGAGGAGCACTGCCGGAGCCCTACAAAACGACCTTCAACAGGCCACTAATGTGCAGGTTTCTGCTCAAACAGTGAGAAACAGAATGCATGAGGATGGTATGAGGGCCCGACGTCCACAATTGGGGCCTGTGCTCACAGCCCAACACCGTGCAGCCCGATTGACCTTTGCCAGAGAACATCTTGGTTGGCAGATTCGCCATTGGCGCCCTGTGCTCTTCACAGATGAGAGCAGGTTCACACTGAACACATGTGACAGACGTGAGAGAGTCTGGAGACGCTGTGGAGAACGTTCTGCTGCCTGCAACATCCTCCAGCATGACCGGTTTGGCGGTGGGTCAGTGATGGTCTGGGGAGGCATATCATTGGAGGGCCGCACAGACCTCTACGTGCTAGCCAGAGGTACCGTGACTGCCATTAGGTACCGGGATGAGATCCTCAGACCCATTGTCAGACCATATGCTGGTGCAGTGGGCCCTGGGTTCCTGCTCATGCATGACAATGCTCGTCCTCATGTGGCCAGAGTGTGTCAGCAGTTCCTGTATGTCGAGGGCATTGATGCTATGGACTGGCCCGCACGTTCCCCAGACCTGAATCCAATCGAGCACCTCTGGGACATCATGTCTCGTACCATCCGCCATCGCCATGTCGCACCACAGACTGTCCAGGAGTTGACCGATGCCCTGATCCAGGTCTGGGAGGAGATCCCTCAGGAGACCATCCGTCGTCTCATCAGGAGCATGCCCAGACGTTGTAGGGAGTGCATACAGGCACGTGGAGGCCACACACACTACTGAGCCTCATTTTGAATCGTCTTGAAGAATTTCCACAGAAGTTGGATCAGCCTATGTTCTCATTTTCTTTTCTTCACTTTGATTTTGAGTATGATTCTGAATCCAGACCTTAATGGGCTAATGATTTTGATTTCCATTGATCATTCTTAGGTTATTTTGCTCTAAACACATTCCTCTGTCTAATAAATAAAGATTTTCAGCTGAAATATTTCATTCATCGAGGTCTATATTGTGTTTTTAGGTGTTCCCTTTATTTTTTTGAGCAGTGTATTTTGTCGTTGCTCTGACTTGGTGTCCCAGATGTTACGTTGCTGCAGGGTGAACTATACATGGATATACACTCACTGGCCACTTTATTAGGCACACCTGTCCAACTGCGTGTTAACGCAAATTTCTAATCAGCCAATCACATGGCAGCAACTCAATGCATATAGGCATGTAGACATGGTCAAGACGATCTGCTGCAGTTCAAACCGAGCATCAGAATGGGGAAGAAAGGTGATTTAAGTGACTTTGAACGTGGCATGGTTGGTGGTGCCAGACGGGCTGGTCTGAGTATTTCAGAAACTGCTGATCTACTGGGATTTTCACGCTCAACCATCTCTAGGGTTTACAGATAATGGTCCGAAAAAGAGAAAATATCCAGTGAGCGGCAGTTGTGTGGGCGAAAATGCCTTGTTGATGCCAGAGGTCAGAGGAGAATGGCCAGACTGGTTCGAGCTGACAGAAAGGCAACAGTAACTCAAATAACCACTCATTACAACCGAGGTATGCAGAAGAGCATCTCTGAATGCACAACACGTCGAACCTTGAGGCAGATGGGCTACAGCAGCAGAAGACCACACCGGGTGCCACTCCTGTCAGCTAAGAACAGGAAACTGAGGCTACAATTCGCACAGGCTCACCAAAATTGGACAATAGAAGATTGGAAAAACGTGCCTGGTCTGATGAGTCTCGATTTCTGCTGCGACATTCGGATGGTAGGGTCAGAATTTGGCGTCAACAACATGAAAGCATGGATCCATCCTGCCTTGTATCAACGGTTCAGGCTGGTGGTGGTGGTGTAATGGTGTGGGGGATATTTTCTTGGCACACTTTGGGCCCCTTAGTACCAATTGAGCATCGTGTCAACGCCACAGCCTACCTGAGTATTGTTGCTGACCATGTCCATCCCTTTATGACCACGGTGTTCCCATCTTCTGATGGCTACTTCCAGCAGGATAACGCGCCATGTCATAAAGCTCGAATCATCTCAGACTGGTTTCTTGAACATGACAATGAGTTCACTGTACTCAAATGGCCTCCACAGTCACCAGATCTCAATCCAATAGAGCACCTTTGGGATGTGGTAGACCGGGAGATTCGCATCATGGATGTGCAGCCGACAAATCTGCAGCAACTGCGTGATGCTATCATGTCAATATGGACCAAACTCTCGGAGGAATGTTTCCAGTACCTTGTTGAATCTATGCCACGAAGGATTAAGGCAGTTCTGAAGGCAAAAGGGGGTCCAACCCGGTACTAGCAAGGTGTACCTAATAAAGTGGCCAGTAAGTGTACTTACATTTGTTAGCCCACCCACCCACCTACCCAATATCACCACCAGCCGTCACTTGGCTCCCTTGAGGTCAACACCCGTGAAGACTTAAGACACTCGAGATGGGAGGGTGCTTAACAACATGGGAAACCGAATGCTGTGATTAACAGTCTCTGTAAGGGCTATAAGACACCATTGAGTTAGGAAAGATTGATCCAAATGGAGGGGGAAAAAAACAACGGCGAAAGAGATGTGGCAATTTGAGTATCTAGTGAAGGCTTAGCTTCCTATTCGTTTAATCACACAATGTGGACAGACAAAACTGACTTGGTTTCCACAACACCACTAAAAAACACAAAAATAGCCAACAGAGGAGACGATGACTTGAGGATTTTATTTTCACCATTGGTATTAATCCTGCATGCACAGCTATTAAGGATGAGCAGTCAGCTAAAAAATATCTTCATGATAGAAAAGAGACTATGATAAAATAACTGTCAAAACAGAAGTCACTGTTAATCAGAATGCATCTCAAAACCCACATTCTGCTTACATTTACACACCCTGTGACTCCACAACCAAGTTTTAAAATACATTCGTAACAGCAAACCTGATCGTTTCATATTGTCATTTTGCAACACGCGAGGATGATATGCATAAGTCCTGTGCGCTGCTGAACTGAGGTGGTTTGCGCGCACTGAAGCCCGGAGTTGACGTTGACCCAAAGGGGATGTAAGGCAAGAGCAGGCATGTCAAGAGGTTCATCAAACAAGCTCCTCCCACCACAGCTGTTAGCCTCAAGTCACCTCCGCATGGCTCACGGGTAAGGAAGGTGAGGAGCGATGCTTCCAAGACACCTCCAGTTGTCCAGAACTCTAATATCTGCGAGTTGCAAAACACTCCTCACGGCCACAACATTCGTTCCCTGGTGCCAAATATAAAAAAAAAAAATCACAATTTGAATGAATCACTGATTGGCCTGTTAGTTAAATTATAGTCACTAATTAGTGACATGAATGAACTCATCTAAATTGACAACCAGTGCAGCCAAAAACAAGAGAAACCTCGGGTCATCTCGTCATAGCCAATTACGCATTGGAGACAGCCGACCCCCGCTCTTGTGCCAAGAGTCCGAGCGATGAAATAACTGATGAAATGAGCAGGTCCGTCTCCACGCGGACCTGCTATTTCCAGTAGTGCCGGGGAGGATCTGGCGGCGGTACCGTGTCGCATCACATCCCGGTCTCCGCTCAGGATGGACTCTGCGCAGGTTCCGAGACGTGTAGAAAATTACAGGTCCTTTTTTTGGGGGGGGGGGTGCTCAGGTGTGTCTTAATCAGCTCTCTGGCTTGTCTTTATTGGGCCCCATGAACTCTATTCCGTCAACGGGGATGTCCTTCTCCTTTATGGCCTTCTGCACGCAGTGCTGGTATTTCTTGAACGTCTCCGTGCACGGGTCGCCGCTCCGGTCACCCTTCAGGAATTTCTCGGCGAACCAGCGGTTGAAGCACTGATCGTATTCCCGCTTGAGATCGGTGCAGCCCTCCCCGACGCTATTCATCGCCGCAGGACGCCTAACTCCCAGGCTCGAAAGTGAGAATGATATTTCAAACGCTGAAGCGAAACACGCGTCCCCCAAGCCAGGCGAGTCCTCCGCTCACACACTTCCGCATTGCCCCCCAACCCGGTGACGACGCCTTGACGTTTGCGATTTGATTGGCCGACGGTGGGCGTGCGACGCGGCAGTCGAATTCCCGCGAGGCGAGAGTTTGCACGGCGTCGGAGATCTCGCGGCTCTGCGTTCCTCCGAGCGGCGGACTTCCGAGTCGAGTCGAGTTTTATTTAAGAGTACCGACTGGTTCCGATCAGAGAGCGAGAGAAACCAAGGCGTTTGAAAAGCGGAAGTAAGTAAACCCCCGCGCACCCCGTTACCGTGTGATCGCATAGGTTTTCGCGATATCAGGACGCCGAAGTCCATGCTATCTCCGTTAGCCTGCTTTGCTAGCTCTTGTGACCGTTCCCCTTTCGCTTAACCGATCTTGGGTCAAGCTAGCGTGTCTAACTGCGGTGCGGTCGTGTAGTGTTTAAACTCGGTTCTCTCTTTCGCAGCATTTCCATAACCGAATCATGTCCGACAGCGAAGACAGCGACTTCTCCGACAACCAGAGTGAGCGCAGCAGCGACGGAGAAGCGGAGGAGGCGGAGGAAAACGAGGTAAACAGGCCGAACCTACAACCGGCCTGCACAGTACCAACAGGCCGGGGATGTAGCACTAGCCGCCGCACTCTCACCGCGGTTTACTGAACAGGTTGCTTTATGATAAGCAACAGTGAAATGGCCCCCAATGTAAACAAAGTTGCGTGGAACTCGGCAGCCAGATGCCGCGTGTAATAACGCCACTCAAGACCCTCAGCGAGTGCGAAGATCAGTCACAGTATTGAACTTTACCTACTACTACTACTTTCGGCTGCTGCCGTTAGGGGTTGCCACGGCAACTCATCCGTTTCCATCTCTTCATCTGCGTCTGTCACACCAACCACTTGCATGTCTTCCCTCACCACATCCATAAACCTCCTCTCTGGCCTTCCTCCTTCCTGGCAGCTCCATAGTCAGCATCCTTCCCCCAATATACCCAGCATCTCTCCTATGCACATGTCCAAATCACCTCTCTTGCTTTGTCTCCAAACCGTCCAACCTGAGCGGTCCCTCTAATATACTCGTTCCTAATCCTGTCCTTCTTCGTCACTCAGTGGAAATCTTAGCATCTTCAACTCTGCCACCTCCGCCTCCTGTCTTCTCGTCAGTGCCACGGTCTCCAAACCATACATGGTAGCTGGTCTCACTATTGTCGTGTAAACCTTCTCTTTAATGCTTGCTGGTACCCTTCTGTCACAAATCACTCTTCTCCACCCTTGCACTCTCTTCTCCACTCCGTTACTTTGAACAGTTGACCCCAAGTAAGTAGTTAACTTTAAATTGGTAATCAGTAGAAACAGGTGTGTTACATTAGGGTTGAAGTGAAAACCAGCAGGATGGTAGCTTTCCAGGAGCAGGGTTGATAACCACTGAAAAATGCTATTCAGTGCACTTGACGTGGAGCGAGAGTGTGCAGTTTAAAAAGTAGGGGTTTCACGATTCTCCAAATCTACGATTTTATTTGACTTTCGATTTTAAGTTGACAATTCGATTTTTGATTTAAACATTTTTTGCAGCACTGACGGCTATGCCATTGTTCGACTATTGAGTCTTGATTTGGAAAGATCAACAGATCATTGGTATTATGCCCTGATAAGTGTCATTTACATTTTCATATTCTTATGTAAAAAGATAGGCTACATGGTATCAAGGGGGATATAACCGTCATGTTTTTTTTGACTGTACCACACTAAGGCCATCTGGTCAAATATTTAAAATGCAATAAAAATAACTTTTTGTCACCAGTCGACATATTTGTCGTGTTGCCTGAGGTGGCATATGGCACCTCCATGTAGCATAGTCTACAACTGTAGTTTTTCTGTCAACGATGCCTTTGTTGTTGACATAAATCACAGGGAACACAAACTGTTACCGTGCCAGTGACTTCAGGGAAGCAGGAGGATTCTGTAGTCCTGTTTTTTTTCTCCGTCATCTCCGACTGTTGTTGTTGTTTTTCTTTTTTCTTCCACGTATGCCAGATTGCACGTAAGTAGGCAGGGGTGGAGAGAAAAAAACTACTGGGAGAATTGCTCAACCTGCTTTTGATTTTGAAATCGAAAGCTCATTTCTATTGAACTTTGATTTAGAATGGAAATCGTGGCGCCCCTATTACAAAGCAAATGATAACGGATGACAACAGACAGTGTAGATGAACGATAGAAAATTTAACCTTGATAAAATGGAGTTAAAAGCTGTTCTCAGTTCCAGCAAGGTGCTATACCAGATCATCCTGTCATGATGGAAAAAAAAAAGTTTTTGGTCCAGAATAACATGATTTGTATGCGTTCATAACCTGGCGACTGGTGCGCATGCAGTGATATGACACTATGACTTCTACTTTGTGTGTCTGGCCTACGTGCTAAGCTTCTATAAAATGAAGACACCTACCCGTGTTTCTTTCTTACATGTCTTAACGTATGACCTTTCATGTGATCGAGATGATCATACACCACTTTCAAATGAAAGACCGTGGATAAAAGTGCAGAAATAGAAAATGGATGATGAGCACCGAGAATTTTCCACACTTAAACCAGCAACTTGATCAAAACTGGAACCAAGGTTACAAGCACACATTGCTGTTATACAGTACACACACACTGGCCCTGCATCCCAACTCCTCCAAAATCAATGAAATACACTTGGTTTTTCGCTCCTCTGCTAGTGGAATCAGTATCCGTGCCAAAAAACCCTGCATTCCACAGGCATATACATGTTGATAAAGCAGTGAATGTGAATGTGTGTCCCATCGCAAGGAGGAGACTGCCAGTCCAGTGGGGAGTGACAAAGTTGCAGAGGAGGAAGGGGAGGACCTGGAGGATGAGGATGAGTATGATGAAGAGGAGGAGGAAGATGATGACGACCGTCCCAGGAAGAAGCCTAGACATGGAGGGTTCATCCTGGACGAGGCTGGTATGAAAGACCGTCGCATATCTCTCTCTCTCTCTCTCTCTCTCTGTATAACTACTTTCTGTCTATATCACTTTAATTGCATGTCTCTTCCTCAGTCTTTCATTGTCTTTGTCTTTTTAGACATCTCCTTCACTCTTCCTTTAAGTTTCTTATTTGCCCACCTGTTGATTGGCTGTTTATTTTTATTTTGTTGTACAAGTCAGACTGATTGTCACACTGGAACTAGATGTAACACACCTCTCTCTCTCTCTCTCTCGCTATAGATGTGGATGATGAGTATGAGGATGAAGATCCTTGGGAGGAAGGAGCTGAGGATATCCTGGAGAAAGGTGAGTATGCACGCACACATACAGTTTCCCAACTTATGATAGAAATGTGTAACTAATTTCAGAGCTGAAACTTTCAAAAGGGTACGCAGAGGAGTTTATTTACATGAAATCCTATAGTTCATGTAAAAATGTGGCTAACATTCAAGGTTTATCTTGAATTATTCCCAAACTCGCTAGTTATCCTAACAACAGACCTAAAACCTGTGACCAGCCAAAACCAGACCATGTTAAGAGAGTGACTTGTTATAAATGCTTTTGACCTGTAAAACCATCCACTGTCATTTGACGTCGAAAAGACATATTCCAATGTGTCTTCTGTCCACTTGTTCTCAAGTGCCAGTTCACCGGGCATTCTGTGGTGCACAAAGCACAATTTTACGTGGAGTTGTGACCATGCTTCGAAAGAGTGGTAGAATAGACATTTCATGTATAGACCACAACAGATAGGAGACATTTAGTCAGTCGGTGCCGAGACGTTATAAGACAGTTACACATCTTAAAGCATAATCTCATCTGTCTGGGTGGGTGAAAGCCTAAACCAAATTTTCCACTTAGTGGTACAGTAAAGTTAATCTTGAATCTTGTATGATGTTAAACACGAACACACTGCAAGTCTTTATTCAGCTGCCATTGCAGACGATGGTCGGTTGCTGTATTGACCAGTAGGGCAGACCATGACCTCCAGACTCATTGTAGTTAAATATTTTGTGTTGACATGTTAAGGATATGGGTGGCATGATGGCGAAGTGGTTAGCGCAGTCGCCTCACAGTAAGAAGGTCCTGGGTTCGAGCCCCGGGGTAGTCCAACCTTGGGGGTCGTCCTCTGTGTGGAGTTTGCATGTTCTCCCTGTGTCTTTCTGGATTTCCTCCGGGTGCTCCGGTTTCCTTCCACAGTCCAAAGACATGTAGGTCAGGTAAATCGGCTGTACTAAATTGTCCCTAGGTATGAATTTATGTGTGTGTGTGTGTGTGTGTGTGTGAGCCCTGTGTGATGGCCTGGCGGCCTGTCCAGGGTGTCTGCCGCCCAATGACTGCTGGGATAGGCTCCAGCATCCCTGTGACCCTGAGAGCAGGATAAGCAGTTCGGATAATGGATGGATGTAAATAATTTTCTGATATGCTCAAAGAGGTTAATGTGGGGTAAAATGGCAGCTGTGGCAGTTATCCACCCTACACCACAGTTAGCTGTAATAGACCCCTAGCATGCTGAACAATAAACTTTTTTTAATGACCTGAGGCCACAGGCAACAGTGGATTTAATCAAAGTGCGTCTCATGTTCGGATGGCCATGGCCAAGGTTAATGTTTTATTTAAATTGAGTCCAAAGATCCGAAATTGTGCTGGTTTTATCTGTAATTACATGGTTCTGTTTTTCATTTGTCCTTGAAATTTGAGGGTTATTTCTAGAGATGCACCGATTTCAATTTTCCCGACCCATTCCGATTTCCGATTTGTTAGTAGTCTGACCTGCCGATTCCCGATTTTGGCCGATTCCGATTTTTTTCCCCTAAGAACAATAATTGACAGCAAACACAAACATTTTTGTAACTTCCAAAGCTACGAACCCCATAATTTTCCGCGAAATTATTTTGCACTTTTCCTTGTGTGTTGAGATCGGTAGCATGGGCTGCTGGCTTGCGGCTGGCTCGTTGCTCTTTTTCCCCGCAGTTTTGGCTGCCTTGCCTTTGTTAGCTTCATCAAATTTGGCATACTCACCGGGGTGGTGGTTTCTTAAGTGTCTGATTAAGTTTGTGGTTCCAAACGTTTTCAACATTAATCCCCCGCGTCTTATTTTAATCTTGCATGTGTTGCAAACTGCGAGCTTTGTGTCTTCTTCATCGACGGTGAAAAATTTCCACACTACCGACATTTTGGCTTGCGTGTGTGAGTTTGCAGCCCTGATCTGTCTCGCTGCCTCGGTGTGCGTGCAACGTCACGTATGCGCCATCGTGCGGCGCATGCACGTAGCCCCTAACTGATCGGCACAGAATCGGATATATGCGTCTGACCGGCCGAGCACGAGTCAAGGCCGATCAGCTTAAAATCGGCCGATTCCGGTCGCGTGTCGATCGATTGGTGCATCTCTAGTTATTTCAATTGATCATACACTCTGTGACGGTATAGCCAGATAAGGCTTTGTTTGACACACGCATCCTGTCGAGACACGGTGGGGAATTTGTTAGTTTTTAAAAAGAAAGCAATGATGGCGGGTGGGGGGGTTCTTTTGGGATTGAGATTATTGAGTTTGGTGGCTTTTGTTAATTTTTAAATCGTTTTACTTCGTTGAAAAAACTCTTTTGGTTTACAGACAAATTTATAGATCAACAAATTGGGTTAAATCTTTTATTGTTAATCAGCCATACAGACAAAATGTTTTTTTTTTATTTCACTTTATCACTTCAATTGGATAAAAATATTTATTTGCGTACATTGCTGATGTACCTGATTGATTCTAGATGGTGGTAGCGTTGCTTTCTTGGGTCTACGCATGTTAGCCCTCTAGCATGTCTCGAGTTTGGCCACATACACTGCATGGCCAAAAGTATGTGGACACCCTTCTGATGAGTGCATTTGGCTGCTCCAGCCACACACATTTGTGACAGGTACATAAAATCATGGAGGCTTGGAGATGTTTAGGAGAGATGGAAGTGGAGTTTTTAATTAGACTGTTTAACACAATCGTGGAAAGTGAGAGGATGCCTGAGGAGTGGAAAAGAAGTACACTGGTATCGATTTTCAAGAACAAGGGCGATGTGCAGAACTGTAGCAACTACAGAGGTATAAAGTTGACCAGCCACAGCATGAAGATATGGGAAAGAGTAATAGAAGCTAGGTTAAGAGCAGAGGTGACGATCAGCGAGCAGCAGTATGGTTTCATGCCATGAAAGAGCACCACAGATGTGATGTTTCCTTTGAGAATGTTGATGGAGAAGTATAGAGAAGGCCAGAAGGAGTTACATTGTGTCTTTGTGGATTTAGAGAAAGTATATGACAGGGTGCCGAGAGAGGAGGTGTGGTATTGTATGAGGAAGTCAGGAGTGGCAGAGAAGTATGTAGGAGTGGTGCAGGATCTGTATGAGGGCAGTGTGATAGTGGTGAGGTGTGCAGTTGTAATGAAAGATGGGTCCAAGGTGGAGGTGGGATTCCATCAAGGATCGGCTCTGAGCCCTTTCTTGTTTGCAATGGTGATGGACACGTTGATGGACAAGATCAGGCAGGAGTCTCTGTGGACTATGATGTTTGTGGATGGCATTGTGATCTGTCGTGAGAGTAGGGTGCAGGTTGAGGAGAGCCTGGAGAGGTGGAGGTATGTACTGGAGAGAAGAGGAATGGATGTCAGTAGGAGCAAGATGGAATACCTATGCATGAATGAATGGGTGGACAGTGGAATGGTGAGGATGCAAGGAGTTTAAATACTTGGGGTCAGCTGTCCAAAGTAACGGGGAGTGTAGAAGACTGTTGAAGAAGAGAGTGCAGACAGGGTGGAGAAGAATGGCAGGAGTGATTTGTGACAGAAGGGTACCAGCAAGAATTAAAGGGAAGGTTCACAAGATGGTTGTGAGACCAGCTATGTTATATGGTTTGGAGACAGTGGCACTGACGAAAAGACAGGAGGCGGAGCTGGAGGTGGCAGAGTTGAAGATGCCAAGATTTTCATTGGGAGGGACGAAGAAGGGCAGGGTTAGGAACAAATACATTAGAGGGACAGCTCAGGTTGGACGGTTTGGAGACAAAGCAAGAGAGACAAGATTGAGATGGTTTGGACATGTGTGGAGGAGAGATGCTGGGTATATCGGGAGAAGGATGCTGAATATGGAGCTGCCAGGGAAGAGGAGAAGAGGAAAGCCAAAGAGGAGGTTTATTGATGTGGTGAGAGAGGACATGCAGGTGGCTGGAGTGACAGAGGAGGATGCAGAGGACGGGAAGAAATGGAAACGGATGATCTGCTGTGGCGACCCCTGACGGGAGCAGCCAAAATTAGTAGTAGTAGTAGTAGCATAAAATCAAGCACACAGTCATGCAATCTCCACAGACAAACATTGGCAGTGGAATGGGTCGTACTGAAGAGCTCAGTGACTTTAAACGTGGTTCTGTCATACGACGCCACCTTTCCAACAAATCAGTTGGTCAGATGTCTACCCTGCTAGATCTGCCCCTGTCAACTGTAGGTCTGTTATTGTGAAGAGGAAACATCTCAGCGCAACAACAGCTCAGCTGTTAGGACACACAAGACCACAGAAGGACCGCTGAGTAGAGCGTAAAAATCATCTGTCCTTGGTTGCACCACTCACTACCGAGTTCCAGACTGCCTCTGAAAGCAACCTAGACACAAGAACCATTCGTCAGGACCTTCATAAAATGCATTTCCATGGCCGGGAAGCCGCACGCAAGCCTAAGATTGCCATGTGCCATGCCAAGCGTCGGCTGGAGTGGTGTAAAGTACACTGCCATTGGACTCTGGAGCAGTGGAAACGGTCTCGGGAGTGATGAATCATGCTTCACTTTCTGAACATCAGGTGGATGAATCTGGGTTTGGCGGATGCAAGGAGAATGCTACCTGCCTGCATAATGCCAACTGTAAAGTTTGGCGGAGGGGGAATAATGGTCTGGGGCTGTTTTCATGGATTGGGCTTGGCCCCTTAGCTTTAGTGAAGGAAATGTTAGTGCTACAGCATGCAGTGGCATTCTAGAGAATTGTGTGCTTCCAGCTTTGTGGCAACAGTTTTACAAAAGGCCCCTTCTTGTGTCGGCATGACAATACCCCCATGCACAAAGCGAGGTCCATGAAGACATGGTTTGCTGAGTTTGGTGGGGAAGAAATTGACTGGCCTGCACAAAGCACTGACCCCAACTCCATCCAACACCTTTGGGATGAATTGGAACACCGACTGTGAGCCAAGCCTTCTCCCCAACATCTGCCTGACCTCATTAATGCTCCTTTGGCTGAATGGGAGGGAATCCTTGCAGCCGTGGTTCCAAAATCTAGTGGAAAGCTTCCCCAGAAGAGTGGGGGCTGTTTTAGCAACAAAGGGGGACCAACTCCATATCAGTGTCCATGATTTTGGAATGAGATGTTCAACAATCACATCGGAATCAGGAACACTTTATTTGTCATTTTGTTTCATGCACGCCCCCAGCCCACAGCAGTACATCACAGACAAAAACACATCCAAAAACTACAAGAACACACATACCCAAACTAACACATATCAAAACTAAACAAAAAAAAATCACTGTCCAAGGGAACAAACGCCAGCCAGGATGACTGTCAGAACTGGCGGTCTGCAAGGGCTAGTAGTTAGCTTAGCCTGCCCTGCTTCCACATCCTGTCAGACCGACCTCAGCGTTTCCTTTCTGGGCGCAGTTCCAGGCAGGGGCCGTGGTCCCTGGGCCCACCGGACAAAGCAGACCAAGCTCTCCCAGCCGATCCAGCGCCAGCTCTCCCAGCCAGATAACCTCGACACTCCTCACGATGACATACAACACCACAGTCAACACCAGGTGAGGCCGCCGCCAGACTGCCCTTGGTGTTATCGGAACTACCAGTCTGCATGGGCTAGCAGTTGGCTTAGCCTAACCCGCTCTCCCAGCCAATCCAGCACCAGCTCTCCTAGCCATCAAATGAAGACAAAACTTAGACGTGGACAAAGACACTGCATGGACGGTACTGGGTGAGGCTGCCGCAAATGTGAATTCGTGCCGCCATCTTCCCACACCGGTACTGGGTGAGGCCACTGCAAACGCGAATTCGTGCAGCCATTTCCCCTCACCAGAAGCGGAAGGAATATGAGTGATGTTAGGGTGTCCACGTACTTTTGGCCATGGAGTGTAACTGTCTGAGGTCTCCTTAATGTGTTCTGCAGAGACTGATGACACCGACGACATGGCCATGACTACGTACTGGTTTTTATCAGTAACCAATTGTGTCCATGGATGTTTTTAAATGTTACACACAATATTTCTCAAAATAATGAATAATAATACTGGCAACAGCAGGTGGCTGATATAGGTAAGCTAGGCTAAAAGCTTGTCCACATGCTGCTGACAGTACAAGATGCAGAAGCAGTGTCTGACTGTGTTTTCTTTGTCCCGTTGATGTTCCTCTGTCGTGCATGTCCTCTTTCTTCAGTTAACGGTAATTTTCCTCCAGATACTCTTCTATTCCACCGTTGTTTTATTATAATTCCATGATGTATTCTCAGTTTGATGGGACATCAGTTCATTCATTTGACAAAGCCCAACATCCCTGTTTCATTGCAGTTAATTCATACCGATGGTTTTTGTATTAACATCATCCCATCTCAGCACAGCTTGTATTCGTCCATGCGTAGAATGAACGAAGGAAGCACAGAGGGCAAATTCATTATTGGCTCCTATAGAAGCTGAAATGGTTGAGGTCAACTTATTAGCTGGCCACAGTTAAGTGTGGAGGCAGAAAACGGCGTTCTTATCTGGAACGAAAGGGCACTCGTTCCTGAATATCGTGTCAGAATCAACATGGAAGCCTTTCCTCTGTAATATTTCAGGCGTTTTGCTGCATCTTGCATATTGTCATATTTGACCACTGCGGAAATTCCACTTCCTGAACTGCTTGACTTAAAAGGGGATTTGAGGGGGTGTCCGGGTAGCGTGGCGGTCTATTCCGTTGCCTACCAACACGGGGATAGCTGGAATGAATCCCCGTGTTGCCTTCGGCTTGGTCGGGCATCCCTACAGACACAATTGGCCGTGTCTGCGGGTGGGAAGCCGGATATGTGTGTGTGTGTGTGTGTGTGTGTGTGTGTGTGTGTCCTGGTTGCTGCACTAGCATCTCCTCTGGTTGGTTGGGGCACCTGTTCAGGGGAGGGGGCGGGACTGGGGGGAATAGCGTGATCCTCTCACACGCTACGTCCCCCTGGTGAAACTCCTCACTGTCAGGTGAAAAGAAGTGGCTGGTGACTCCACATGTATCAGAGGAGGCATGTGGTAGTCTGCAGTCCTCCCCGGATCAGCTTAAGCCTCCTACAGACTGCAGGATTTTAGCAGTCCTGTAAGTTTACTGCAAGCCGCACTGTGTGATATGGATCTAATAAACTTGGGTACTACATCAAATGTAATGTATGTAGACTGTACGATGATAACACTGTTGAAATGCAGGCTACGACGCAAGTCCATAAAAACGTCATCAGCGTGCGTGCCGCATCGGCATTCGTCATCAACCTACACTGCTGGTAGAGCAACATGACGCCAAGCAGGAATCGAGTCCTTTCAGTAGTCGCCACAGCTCGTTTTGTTGAATCCATGGCATTTGGGTCACAGATGCTAACAGTGTGTTTGTTTGTGTTTAGCGCCAGCAAAGATTCTGCGCGGCGTTGATCAGTGCGTCATTTCCTGCTGCATTTCTATTGGTTGGTCAGTAGACATAGGTGGTAGCAGCAGTCACATTGTGAGATGGTCGTCCTACATCTCTGACCCAGGTTATCTTCGGTAGCAGGACCGTGATAACGGCCGTCTTGGAACCTGTCTCACAGTGCGACGTAGGACCACTGATTTGGAGCCACGACCAAAGATATCGCCACATTTAGTCATCTTTCTTCTGAGACAGCCCACATCACACAGTCTGAAGGAGGCTTTAGGGGGTGGAGCAGCGACCGGGATGGCTCGAAAGAGTGGCCGGATACAATTGGGGAGAAAAAGAGGAAGAATCCAAAAAACAAAAAAGGGATTTGAGGCCCAGCCCTGCTAGAAAGCCTGTGTTGCTGTCAGGCTGACTGAGTTTCTGGGCTCGACAAGCTCCAGAGGCTTCAAATCAAAAACGAATCGTAAGAGTTGGGCTTGTTGTCAGAGAAGCGCTGTTCATTAATTGCTCAGTCTGTCTGAAAGCAATCTGTGTTTTGGTAAGTAACCTCCAGAGAACCAAGTGTGACCATTTGCCCGACCCTGCTGCCTGTTGGACGACTGTTTCTCTCAGACTAACTGATGTGATTGACGCTTGTCATGGCACATGTTTTATGCATTAAGTCACTAAAACACATACCCCCCCTCCCCCATGTTGCTGTTGAGTTATTATTGGTGTGGTCATCATTAATATGGTCGTCATTAATATGGATGTCATGTCTTTGTTATTTTCCCATCATGCCTCACGGTGCTGCCCGTCCGTGCTCCACTCCAATGACTGTCACTCCTCTCCTTTTCACACCTTCCTCCTCCATCTCTTCCCCCTCTTCATTTTCATGCTTTCTTCCCTCCTTCCTCCACTGGTCCCCCCCCCCCCCGACTGACCGAGCAGAGGAGGCTGAAGGTAAGTTGGAATTCTGCTCATGTCAAGTAAAGCTCACTGAAAAAGATTCACTTCTATCAGAACATTCTTGTTTTGTTGTGTGTATTTTCTCTCTGCACTCATCCCTAATCTCTCTCTTTCTCAGTGTCTAACATAGACCATGTGGTTCTGGACGAGGACAACTCTGGGTCCAGGAGACTGCAAAACCTCTGGAGGTGACCGACCTCCCACTGTTACCAAACTATCTCTGCTCTCTGTCCATATTTTTGCAGATGAACTGATCTTTCTGGTGTACACCTATCATCAGGACGGCGTTGGTTTAATGGATTCTAGTGTTTTAAACTCTGTATGTGTGTGTGTGTGTAACAGAGATTCCAGGGAAGAGGCGCTGGGTGAATACTACATGAGGAAATATGCCAAGTCATCTGGAGGAGAGCAGTGAGTATTTCCCCTCCTCTAACCAAATAATACCAGCTCTCACACTGAAAACCATGTCCCTGTCTCATCAGATCTACTACTACTACCACCACTAGTTCTGGCTGCTCCCGTTAGGGGTCGCAACAGCGGATCATCTGTTTTCATTTCTTCCTGTCCTCTGCATCTTCCTCTGTCACGCCAGCCGCCTGCATGTCCTCCCTCACCACATCCATAAACCTCCTCTTTGGCCTTCTTCTTTTCCTTTTCCCTGGCAGCTCCATATTCAGCATCCCAATATATCTAGCATCTCTCCTCCACACATGTCCAAACCATCTCAATCTTGTCTCTCTTGCTGTGTCTCCAAACCATCCAACCTGAGCTTTCCCTCTAATATACTCGTTCTTCAACAGATGATTTAGTGGAAAAAGTGCACCCCAGTTGATAAATACGGTAGTTCACAAGCCGGTCGTGTTCATTAGCCTTACAGTTTTAATTTGGGTCCGTAGTGGTTCTGTAAGTCTTTCATGTTTCCCTGCCTTGGGGAGGCTGTAGTGGTGGCATGGTGGTGCATTGGTTAGCACGGTCGCCTCACAGCAAGAAGGTCCTGGGTTTGAGCTCCGGGGTAGTCCAAACTTGGGGGGTCGTCCCGGGTCGTCCTCTGTGTGGGGTTTGCATGTTCTCCCCGTGTCTGCGTGGGTTTCCTCCCACAGTCGCATGACATGTAGGTCAGGTGAATCGGCCCTACTAAATTGTCCCTAGGTGTGTGTGTGTGTGTTGGTCCTGTGATGGACTGGCGGCCTGTCCAGGGTGTCTCCCCGCCTGCCGCCCAATGACTGCTTGGATAGGCTCCAGCGACCCCGCAAGAGCAGGATAAGCGGTTTGGATAATGGATGGATGGAGAGTTAATTGGTTGAGAGCTGCATCTGGTTGTCAGAATGAACTGCTTTTCTTTTAATGGAAGTTTCCTGTTCCCTACCAGCTTATACAGCTGCAGGTAGAGTAGATAAAGCAAGAGTTCACCAAGAAACAAGTCCAGTTTAATTGTACCAAGACTAAACATGTCCACTAGTTTAAAAAGTTAATTTATGGAGGTTAAGTGCCACTCAATTAAATAATTTTGTAGCTTGTTTCTAAGTAAATGTCTTCAAATGCTGATGAGTAGGGGCATATCTGTGATCTTGTTAGGTTATAGATAAAATTCAGTGTTGCAGGGGTGTCCGGGTGGCGTGGCGGTCTATTCCGTTGCCTACCAACATGGGGATCGCCAGTTCGAATCCCCATGTTGCCTCCGGCTTGGTCGGCATCCCTAAAGACACAATTGGTCGTGTCTGCGGGTGAAGCCGGATGTGGGTATGTGTCCTGGTCACTGCACTAGCGCCTCCCTCTGGTTGGTCAGGGCACCTGTTCGGGGGGGGGGGACTGGGGGGAACAGCGTGATTCTCCTACGCACTATGTCCCCCTGGTGAAACTCCTCACTGTCAGGTGAAAAGAAGCGGCTGGTGACTCCACATGTATCAGAGGAGGCATGTGGTAGTCTGCAGCCCTCCCCGGATTGGCAGATGGGGTGGAGCAACGACCGGGACGGCTCAGAGAGCGGGGTGATTGGCCAGATACAATCGGGGAGGAAAATAAATAAAATTTATTTGACCCCCAATATACATATGGAAGAAACTTGTTTGAAATAAGCCCTTGACCAGTTTTCTTCTTCTGTGGTGTCAAGTTACTCTGGAGGATCTGAGGAGCTTTCCGATGACATCACCCAGCAGCAGCTGCTTCCTGGAGTCAAGTGCGTAAAACGCCTCAACCAATCACTATGACAGCTGTGACCGAGAATTCATGATGCTGTTTCTGTGGTTTTAACACCTCTTTCTTTATCAGGGATCCTAATCTCTGGACAGTCAAATGCAAGGTATGTTCATCCCCGCTGTCACAACACACATATGCACATACAAGCAGATGTCGCGTGTCTTACAGAAGGTCTCTTTACGTGTCTCAGAACACGGGATTGATTCACCGATATCATTATTTTCACTGCTGATACCAATTCAGAGTACAAATTGAATCCTTAAGTATCAGCTGATACCTAGACCTGAGTTGATCCATTACTTCTACTTGGACCATTAGTTTGGCGTTGGTGGGTAAAATAATGGAGAGACTTATCAGTTTTTTCCACCATTAAAGAAACCGGTTTCCATGGCCAAAAAAAGCAGTGAATCACATAGTTTTGCTTTATTTATGACATTACTTAAGACTTTTTGTGTCGGGTTTTAGTCTCAGGGAAAATTTTCACTATTAGCCGCTCTGGTGGCCGAGCGGAATAAACCGCCGTTCTTGCAATCTGCTCGTCATGTGGCTGGGAGGTTCGTATCCCAGACTCGCCATAACCGGTCACGGCCAGAGCGTCCACGGGGTAAGGCATTCATTAGGCCACCCTTACCCGAGGGACAGTGGGTGTAGATCGGTGTAGTGTTCGGGGACTCGTCGTTCTCCAGCGACCCCTCTGGCCCACCCGGGCGCCTGCAGCCAAACAACTGAAAGCATTCTCTCTACGCCTCCTTCGCGGCTTGAAGGTGATGCAATCCATGCGAGGCTTCAGTGTGTAAAATAGCGAGAGCAGCTGACACGAGTTTGAAGGAAGCTGGTGTTACGCCTATCTCCTTCCTGTGGAAACGTGAGCCAGGGGAGTTATTCCACAAGAGTTCCGTTGCCATTGGGTTAATCGGGTGGGATAAGGGGAAAAACTAGAAATAAATTTATATAAAAAAAAATTTTTCACTACTGATACTCCATTTTAGTCTGGTATATCAGCCCAATATCAGATACTAGCATCTATCAGTGCAGCCCTACTCAGCCATTTCTTCTTCTCCCAGATCGGAGAGGAGCGCGCAACGGCCATCGCGTTGATGAGGAAGTTCATCGCCTATCAGTTCACAGACACAGTAAGCATCCGCCATTTACTGTACACCAACCAGTAATACACCCCCTGTTATATGTATTGTCATAGACTGAATATTGTTTTTCTTTTGTTTTATTTTTGAGTTGATTTGGGATTCTGATGAGGAAAATCTTCCCTTTCTCACACCCTCTCTGTTTCACCTCTCTCTGTCTGTCTGTCTGTCCTTAATTCCTTCCACATCTCATTGTCTTTAAATCAACTTGTTCTCTCTGCTCCGCCTTCCTTTCTTCACATGTGATCTCTTTCTCTCTCCTCGCTCACTCTGTCTGTACAGCCTCTCCAGATCAAGTCTGTGGTGGCCCCAGAGCACGTGAAGGGCTACATCTATGTGGAGTCCTACAAGCAGACCCACGTCAAGGCAGCCATTGAGGGTGTGGGCAACCTCAGGATGGGCTTCTGGAACCAGCAGATGGTCCCCATCAAGGAGATGACGGACGTCCTCAAGGTTGTCAAAGAGGTTACCAACCTCAAACCCAAGTCCTGGGTCAGGCTGAAGAGGGGCCTCTACAAAGATGACATTGCTCAGGTATGACTGCTGGTAAATAGGAAGAAGTGAATGCAAAAACACTGTGTGTAAACGAAATATCAGAGGCGCCTGTCATGGCGTTAGACCTTTTCAGTACTGTTAGTCACCGTATGGTGGTAACGTGTTGACAGTGGGTTGAGTACCGTTCACATTTGAACCAATACCCAGGGATTAAAGTTCTGTCGCTACCACAGATTGCTGTCTGTTGGATTCCAGAGAGGCCATGTATGAGACCAGTACAGCGTTTTCCTTATAATATAACACCCCCGCCCAAAGATTTTTTTTTTATCCCCCCCCCCTTTTTTTTCCCCTCCCCAATTGTATCCGGCCAGTTACCCCACTCTTCCGAGCCGTTGGTGTAAGGAAATGTTACGTATGTCTCCAGAGATACAAGGGTACTCCATAAAAGACTGAGGCATATGTTTGTCATTTTCGGCATTTTGTTGTACCATTAGTTGTCAATTCGATTCCATCTCAGTGTGGTAGGGCAACTGCACCTCAGTAGACCAGAAAGCTCTGCAGCAGATCGTCAAGGCGGCCCAGCATATCACCGGTACCCAGCTCCCCGCCATAAAAGACATTTATCACAAATGCTGCCTTTGAAGGGGTCTGAGCATCAGCAGAGATCCCACCCACCCCAACCATGGACTGTTCTCCCCCTGCACTCTGGGAGGCGCTACAGGAGCCTCAGAGCCCGCACTACCAGGCTCAAAAACAGCTTCTTTACACAAGCTGTTGCCCACCTGAACCTGGCTACCCACTGAATGTCTGTAGATATTTTTTAATATTTTGTACTCCAGCTCTCTTCTAACTTATTTTTAGCTTTTGGTCTTCATGTGTGTATATCTTATATTGTGTTTGCTGTGTTTGTCTGTGTCTGTCTAGCACTGTTTGGTGAAGCCACAGCCCTCATTTCATTTTTAACATGTGCCTGCACATTGTTTTTAATGACAATACATTGAATTGAATTGAGTTGAATTGAATTGAGTTGAATTGAAATGCCTATTTTGGCTCCTTGTGTAGTGTCCTAGCAGAGCACATCAGAGAACGGGTCTTCGTATAAAATATGGATATGTCTGTTTGTGGGGATTCGCCCCTTGTGTTAAGTACGATTGTGTGTAAAATGATATAAAGATATATTGTTATTCTTTTTGCTAGAAACCCCCTCACTGGGCGTCCAGGTAGCATAGCTGACTATTCTGTTGCCTACCAACATGGGGATCTCCAGTTCAAATCCCCGTGTTGCCTCCGGCTTGGTCGGGTGTCCCTACAGACACAATTGGCCGTGTCTGCAGGTGTGAAGCCGAATGTAGGTATTTGTCCTGGTCGCTGCACTAGCACCTCCTCTGGTCGGTCGGGGCACCTGTTCGACTGGGTGGGGGGAATAACGTGATCCTCCCACGCGTTAGTCCCCCTGGTGAAACTCCTCACTGTCAGGTGAAAAGAAGCAGCTGGTGGCTCCACATGTATCGGAGGAGGCATGTGGTAGTCTGCAGCCCTCCCCGGATCAGCAGAGCGGGTGGAGCAGTGACCAGGACGGCTCAGACGAGTGGGGTAATTGGTCGGGCATCCCAACAGACACAAATGGCCATGTCTGCGGGTGGGAAGTCGAATGTGGGTATGTGTCCTGCTCGCCGCACTAGTGCATCCTCTGGTCAGGTGGGGTGCCTGTTCGGGGGGGGGGGGACTCGGGGGAATAGCATGATCCTCCCACACGCTACATCCCCCTGGCGAAACTCCTCACTGTCAGGTCAAAAGGTGCGGCTGGCGACTCCACGTGTATCGGAAGGAGGCATGTGGTAGTCTGCAGCCCTCCCGGGATCGGCAGAGGGGGTGGAGCAGCGACCGGGACGGCTTGGAAGAGTGGGGTGATTGGCCAAGTACAATTGGGGAGGAAAAGGGGGGGGATCCAAAAAATAATAAAATAAATAAACCCCCTCACTGACCCCCAACGTTCCCAAGAACTCATCTTTTAGAATTCACTTCTTATGCCCCTTTTCCACTACATGGTACTAGCTCAACTCGACTCGACTTTTTCGTTTTCCATTACTGGAAAGTACCGGCATTTTGGTAACTGTTACCACTTTTGTGGTACCAACTTTGTCGAGGTTCCAAAAAACTGGAGCGGGTACCAAAATTAGTACAGACCAGCTACACTGAGGGGGTTCTGTTATGTTAATGGAAAATGACACTCTGCGCGTCGATTTGAGCCAGTACCGTGTAGTAGAAAGGGGGCATTAGATAATGAATCAGCGGGGTTGGTTTCAGCTCTCACACATGTGGATGATGACCACTGTGTTCTTGTCTCCCTGCAGGTGGACTATGTGGAGCCCAGTCAGAACACCATCTCTCTGAAGATGATTCCACGAATTGACCTAGACCGCATCAAAGCCAAGATGAGCCTGGTGGGTCGTCCCATGCTCATGGACACACATGCACACACACACACACGCAGAAGCAGACTGACACACACACAAACACAGGAATGCAGACTGACATTAGGAAAAAACTTGTACATGCACACATATATGCACACACACACACACACACACACACACGCAGACTGTCACGTGCACGCTTCAACTTATTCCTACACAAACAAGGATGCACAAAAACGGACTGACACATAGAAAACCTGTATTCACTTGCACCCAAAAGTTAGTGATTTCAAGGCCTGATTGGTAGGACACAAACACACATACTGACACACAGAGATACACACTACTCGCTACTACTAATCTACTTCACCATAGTTGACTCTTTTCTCCCTCTTTACCATGTTGCTTGTAGAAAGACTGGTTTGCTAAGCGAAAGAAGTTTAAGAGACCAGCCCAGAGACTGTTTGATGCAGAAAAGATCAGGTACGTCCATACACATACAAACAGCAGTTTGCCTTAAAATTTCAGTCAGAAAAATTCAGTCAAGTAAACATTAAAACCTTGGAGAGGATACATGCAATGAGACAGTACCTCTAGCATCACAATCGGAACCATGTTTACTGGCCGTGTGAGTTTGCACATACATGGAATTTGACTCCGGTTTCGTGGCTGTCTCGGTGTACCTAACAGAAAACAACACTACAACACAACAATCTTCAGATATATACCCAAGGATTGACTTGTACAGGTGAAATAAGCGGTGCAGTGGTGCAGGGAATGTATCAGAGATGCTACATGTGCTAACATGTGCACCCTGAAGTCTACTTTGCCCCATACAAGCAACATAACACATAAACCTTAATATTTTGAGGAAACCGTTTGACTGTGTATGTGGGTATTCACTTTAATGGTCTATTTCAAGACAAGAGGGTAAAGATTTTGAATTAAAGTTAGAAAACGGGACTTTAACATATAAATGAATGTCCGTGACATTCAAGCCCATGCCAAACAAATAAGCACAATGATGATTAAGTTTATCACTGCCAGGTAAATCCCCTGGCAGTTTTAAATCTGGTGTCTGGGGAGACATCACCACACTGCGCTGCGCTGGCACACGGGAGGTGATGTGTAATGATGTGTTTTACGTCAGCCAGCAATGATTGCTGGCTTTGTGTGATGAAAGCGTTCGCCTGCCTCTAATTGGCTTGCCTACAGGGCTTTTTGCCAGAAAGCTTCTGGGCTTGGAAGCTATGGCGGAAAAACCTAAGAAGCGTCCAAGAAAAGTTTCTGATGTTCGAGGGAAAAAAAGAAACCCGTCATTCAGATAAAGATCAAAGGCAAAAAAAGTGAGTAGCTTTGAGAAGCTTGCTAAGGCACTAATCTGTAGCATGTTACCACCCACCCTCACCAATTTGCCTACCGACAAAATCGATCCACTGATGATGCAATAGCCACTACACTCCATACAGCCCTCACCCACCTGGAGAAAAGGAACTCCTATGTGAACTCCTATGCTGTTTGTAGACTACAGCTCAGCATTCAACACCATAGTCCCCTCCAGACTCTACGCCAAGCTCTGGGACTTAGAACTCAACCCCAGCCTGTGCAGCTGGATCCTGGACTTCTTGTCGGGCCGACGCCAGGTGTTGAGGATGGGGTCCAGCACCTCTGACCCTCAACACAGGAGCCCCCCCAGGGCTGCATCCTGAGTCCTCTCCTCTACTCCCTGTACACCCATGACTGTGTGGCCACACATAGCTCCAACTTGGTGATAAAGTTTGCTGATGACACAACAGTGATGGGCCTGATCACGAGGCGAGACCGCATACAGGAGAGAGGTCAACAATCTCACAAAGTGGTGCCAGGAGAATAACCTCTCTCTCAACGTCGACAAAACCAAGGAGCTGATTGTGGACTACAGTAAGAGAGGGGGGAAGCTGGACCCCATCACCATCAATGAGACTGCTGTAGAGAGAGTCAAGAGCTTCAAGTTCCTCGGTGTCCACATTACCGAGGACCTCGCCTGGGATGAACACACCAGCCATGTGGTGAAAAAGCCACAGCAATGCCTCTTTCACCTCAGGCGACTGAAAAAGTTCAGCATGGGGCCCAGGATTCTACGGGCCTTCTACAGAGGCACAACTGAGAGCATCCTGACTGGATGCATCACCGCCTGGCATGGGAACTGTACTGCCCACCAACGCAAAACACTGTAGAGGGTTGTGCGGACGGCCCAGGACATATATAACAGATGTTTTGTCAGCAAAGCCTGTAGGAGTATCAAAGACCCCAGCCACCTCAACTATGGACTGTTCCAGCTGCTACCGTCAGGCAAGCGGTACCGCAGCCTCAAAACCCAGACCAGTAGACTGGAACAGCTTTTTCCACCAAGCAGCCAGGCTTTTGAACAAAAAACATTAAAGACACTAAGCCTGGTACCAGACTGACTGATACTGACCTATGGTCTTCAGCGGATCATCAGTTTTATACACACACACACACACACACACACACACACACACAAATATGTAAACAGCTACACACACATATGCACATTTATTAAGGCTGGGCCTACACACACACACACATACACCACACACTATTTATTATTATTATTACAGTTTTTTTTTAAATTTATTTATGTTATTGCTATTGTTGCTGCAGTGTTGAGGAGCTGAAACATAATTTTACTCTCTTATACTTGCATAATGAGACATAATGATAAAGATTCTTGAATCTTGAACCACTGGTGTAGCTTTTCCTTATTGGAGAGTGTTGAAAGAAGAGAAATAATTATTCTCATTGCAAGAAGGGGGAGACAAAACTTCCGCACTGCAGTTTTAAGCAACAATGCTTTAACCATGTGGGTTTGACTGACAGGTCCCTGGGAGGGGAGGTAAGCCACGATGGGGACTTCATGATCTTCGAGGGAAACCGGTACAGCCGTAAAGGATTCCTGTTTAAGAGTTTTGCCATGTCTGCTGTGGTGAGAATGACCTTCACCTTTTTATTAGCACGCTCTCTAAAAGAACTTCTTTTAATCTTCAGATTGTAATCCTGAAAGGACCGAGGAGGGTTCCAGGAGGAATTCCTTCCTGAAGTGCTTGTTAACAGTGACCTGTATTGTGTGGACTTTACTCCAGAATGATGGACATTTTTCTGTGCAATGCTAAAGGATGCTGACTGGGAGAAAAAAAATGTTGCCAGACATGTAATGTTTGAGAGGCGTGTGCTAACCACCTCACCCTCATTCACTCCCAGTGTAGTTTTTCATTTCCATACTTGTCTGAAGATAATTTGCTCTGTTTTGCAATATAGTGAATATACCCCTAAACCAAGAACTTGAATTTCACTGTTGGTTGGTGGAGACTGATTATGTCAATACCTAACTGTCTCACTGTCATAATGTGTCTGTCTTTCTGTCTGTGTCATTTTCTGTCTGTCTTTCTGTCATAATGTGTCTGTCTTCCACATCAGTGTTGGGTTCTTGGTCATAGAACAGAGGGCAGCTGATGCTAAGCCCACATTGATTATAAGCTGATTGATAAATTGGCTTTTGATAGTTGATATGTCTGATGGGACGAGGCTGATATGTGCTTTTATTTATTACTGTCTGGTTGATCATTTATTGACAGATCACAGATGGTGTGAAGCCCACTCTCTCAGAGCTGGAGAAGTTTGAAGATCAGCCTGAGGGAATAGACCTGGAGGTGGTCACCGAGTCAGGTACATGGTGTGTGTGCATGTGTGTGTGTGTTTAGGGTGTAACGGTACACGTATTCCCTCTGAAAATTTTTGTTATTGGCCTTTCGGTTTGGTACGCATTTGTACCGAATGAATGCAGTGTTGTTTTAACCACTGCACATGTGGAACTTTTGTATGTGCAGAATTTGATTTACAACTCCTGAGTTTCATCTCTAGCAACATGCACACATGCCACAGAGAGATTGCTGGTAATTTAGCATGGAGCAGTCTCACAGTGGTGAACGCAGATAAACCAGAGTTTAGTGCGAGCAGAACTGCCCTTTCTGCAAACAACGTAGACAAGTTAATTTTTCTGGGGGAAAAACAGGAAAATACCATAAATCTCAGTATGAGCTTGAATTTTTTGCGGTGTGAGACCATGGTTCTCTACCAGAAAATGGTGGATTGTTCCCTCCGGCTTGTGGATGAGTTGTTGCCTCAAGTGAAGGAGTTCAAGTATCTCGGGGTCTTGTTCACGAGTGAGGGTAGGATGGAGCGGGAGATTGACAGGTGGATTGGTGCAGCATCAGCAGTAATGTGGACATTGTACCGGACTGTTGTGGTGAGGAGGGAAATGAGCCAGAAGCCAAAGCTCTCAATTTACCAGTCAGTCTTCGTTCCAGCCCTCACCTATGGTCATGATCTTTAGGTAGTGACTGAAAGGGTGAGATGGTGGATACAAGCAGCTGAAATGAGTTTCCTCCGTAGGGTGTCTAGGCTCAGCCTTAGAGATAGGGTGAGGAGCTCGGACATCCAGAGGGAGCTCAGAGTAGAGCCGCTGCTCCTTCACGTCGAAAGGAGCCAGTTGAGGTGGTTCAAGCATCTGATCAGGATGCCTCCTGGGCGCCTTCCTTTGGAGGTTTACCAGGCACGTCCAACTGGGAAGAGACCCCAGGGTAGACCCAGAACTCGCTGGAGGCACTACATGTCTAATCTGGCCTGGGAACGCCTTGGGATCCCCCAGGAGGAGCTGGAGGGCATTGCTGGGGAGAGGGATGGCTGGAGTGCCCTTTTTAGCTTGCTGCCCCCGCGACCCGACCCTGGAGAAGCGGCTGAGGATGAATGAATGTTGCACAGTCCTAATGTGAAGCTGCAAGTTGCTACTGTGAATACAAGTACAGTTCATTTTCTAAATGCTGCACCTTGATGTATGTTTATTATATTTTTATTTATTTGAGTGAAAATATATTTTGATTTAATTTTAATTAAATTTTACTTTTTATTAGTAGGTTGTGGGAGTATTGACAGCCTTTTTTTTTCTTTTTTTTTTTCAATTTAAGAAAGACATAGCCAGGGGTGTCTTGGTAGTGTAGTGGTCTATTCCGTTGCCTACCAAACGGGGATCGCTGGATTGAATCCCTGTGTTACCTCTGGCTTGGTCGGTCGTCCCTACAGACACAATTGGCCGTGCCTCGGGTAGGAAGCCGGACATGGGTGTGTGTCCTGGTCGCTGCACTGGCGCCTCTTCTGGTCGGTTGAGGCGCCTGTTCAGGGGGGAGGGGGAACTGGGGGGAATAGCATGACCCTCCCACGTGCTACATCCCCCTGGCAAAACTCCTCACTGTCAGGTGAAAAGAAAGCGGCTGATGACTCCACGTATATCGGAGGAGGCATGTGGTAGTCTGCAGCCCTCCCGGGATTGGCAGAGGGGGTGGAGCAGAGACCGGGACAGAAAGGGGGTGGGGGGGGGGACATAGCCATAGTTTGTTCAGTAAACCCTCTTTACCAAAAACGTGCCGAAACTTGACTTCAAAACCAAGGTACGTACCGAACCGTGATTTTTGTGTCCTGTTACACGCCCCGTGTGTGTGTGTGTGTGTGTGTGTGTGGGTGTGTGTGTGTGTAGGTAAGGAGCGTGAACACAGCCTGCTGGCGGGAGACAACGTGGAGGTGTGTGAAGGAGAGTTGATCAACCTGCAGGGTAAAATTCTCAGTGTGGATGGAAACAAGATCACCATCATGCCAAAACATGAGGACTTAAAGGTACACACCCCTCATCTTACTGTTCTCTCCATCTCCCCCTCCTCCCATATTCTCTTTGCTCTTTCTCTCTCTCTTCCTCCTCCATCCGTTCCCCTCTTTTCCCCCTCTAGCCTTCATTAATCCAGTTTCTGCTGTTGTGCGTGTGTGTGTGTGTGTGTGTGTGTGTGTGTGTGTAGGACCCCCTGGAGTTTCCTGCCCACGAGTTGAGGAAGTATTTCCGGATGGGCGACCACGTCAAAGTCATCGCCGGTCGCTTCGAGGGAGACACCGGCCTCATCGTGCGGGTGGAGGAGAGCTTCGTCATCCTCTTTTCTGACCTCACTATGCACGAGGTGTGGTGTGCGTTCGTGTGTGTGCCTAGTTGTACTGTACACACACACACACACAACCATGTCCGCTCACAGGGCAGTGGTGTGTGTGTGTGTGTGTGTGTGGGGAGGTCTATTTAAAGCTAGTAGTGTCGAGCAGATGTTTGAAGGAAGCACTGTGCAGGGCTCCTGTTTGAAGGGTGTCCATCGTATCTTCCTTCAGTAAGGCTGAAAAACGAGATGGTTTCAAAACGATGGCCGTCCGGGGGAAAGAGACATGGAAACAGCTTGTCAGTATGTTTGCTCATAAAAGTTTTGTTGTGCTCTTAATGCCTGTCTTTCCTGTTTCCCTCTCTTCTGGTGTGTGTGTGTGTGTGTGTTCCTCTCCTCTGCAGCTGAAGGTTCTGCCCCGGGATCTGCAGCTCTGCTCGGAGACGGCGTCGGGCGTGGATGCGGGGGGACAGCACGAGTGGGGAGAGCTGGTCCAGTTGGACCCCCAGACTGTAGGGGTCATCGTGAGACTGGAGAGAGAGACATTCCAGGTGCTTAATGGGGCTTCAGCAATACAATCGATAACCGGGCACACGACTCCTTACCGGCATGGCACGGCACACGGTGGCTTCATTATGGAGTCGGCGTGATAGTGAAAGAAAAGCATTACTCTCCTGTACTGTACCACAGGAAAGTAAAGTACTAGCTCTGTCAGGGTGGCTGTAGGGTCTTGGCCTGCTGTGAGGAAGTGAAGAGTCAGAAAGGCAGACACATCCAAAATCAAGTCAGACTCAAGGAAAAAGGAAAACCTGTGCAGCGCTTTCATAAAGGTCCCAAGTGGGATTACATTTTCATTTCATATTGTGAGCACATTGCGTTTTGACCCCAACGGTCTCTGTTAGGTGCCGCTGTGGGACAGTACCATTAGAGAGGGCAAGATCACACTAGAAACAACAAGGCTCCCTGTGTAAAGTAGGGCTGCAATTTATAATTATCATCATCGATAAGTCTATTGGTTACTTTTTAGAGTAATCATTAAGTGTAGGAAATATGAAAAATAATGGTAAACGCCAATCAGGTTGCAGAGACCAAAGAGATGTCCTAAACCTGTTTGTGATCTGACCAGCATCATCATCAATCTGTAATCTGACCAGCATAATCATCAATCTTTAATCTGACCAGCATCATCATCAGTCTGCAATCTGACCAGCATCATCATCAATCTGTAATCTGACCAGCATCATCATCAGTCTGCAATCTGACCAGCATCATCATCAATCTGCAATCTGACCAGTGAGTCACTAGTTAGCTAAGCATTTTGCTTAGCTGTATTGCAACCATGGATGTATGATAGTAGAAGTGGAATCAGTGCCGCCGCTCAGCCTGCAGCCAGTTTTTTCCAGTGGTCACTCACGGTATTGCAGCGAAAAAGCCTCTGCGGCCCAAAAAGCATTTTCCCTATAGACCACCATTGTAAAAGAGACGCCTGTAAAACTGCTGACAGGACACCTGCAGCGATAATCATGGTCAGTTATTACTCGTTGTATTGTATATTTTTAAGCCACGGGGTTTTAATCCTTTTGAAAATTTTCCAAAGCCCAGAAAAATCTTTCTCTGCATGACGGCACAGCTGTGTACGAGCCGTTCTCATAGCCTAGAGGCATGATGGGAGTAACACTACTGCACATATTCAGTGGGCCCCGTGTACCCGGAAGCCAGAAACTTTTTCAGCGTATGCGCCAGGCGAGCAATTCTCATAAGAATGAACAGGTGCCATTTTTAGATCCGGTATCCAGTTCTACTATAATACATCCATGCTTGCAACACTCTCTCCCCCAGGTGCTGAACATGCATGGGAAGGTGCTGACAGTGCGCCACCAGGCAGTGAACAGGAGGAAGGACAACCGCTTTGCAGTGGCACTGGACTCTGAGCAGAACAACATCCACGTCAAGGACATTGTCAAGGTTATTGACGGACCACACTCGGTGAGGACACAAGTCATTATTTATCATTTCATATCATCTTAATGTATTAATAGAATCTTCTAGAATAGTTTGCTAATGATCAGGCAGACTATATGTTCATGTCTTATAGATAACTTGATGATTGATAGTGAAAGACATACTTTTACTGAAATATAGAGCAGTTATTGGTCATAGTGGGGTAAAGAAGAAGACCGGACTTTGCCAACTGTCAGTAACTGCATGACACATTAGCGGGTAATGCTAGCCAGCAGGCTAGTCATTCATATAACACATGGGTCAACTGTAAAGAAACCGCTAAGTAGCCGCAGTGGTTAGCATGGTCGCCTCACAGCAAGAAGGTCCTGGGTTTGAGCACTGGAGTATTCCAACCTTGGGGGTCGTCCTCTATGTGGAGTTTGCATGTTCTCCTCGGGTCTGCGTGGGTTTCCTCCGGGGGCTCCGGTTTCCTCCCACAGTCCAAAGACATGTAGGTCAGGTGAACCGGCTGTACTAAACTGTCCCTAGGTATGAATGTGTGTGTGTGTGTGTGTGTGTGTGTGTGTGGGCCCTGTGTGATGGCCTGGTGGCCTGTCCAGGGTGTCTTCCTGCCTGCCGCCCTGTGACTGCTGGGATAGGCTCCAGCGACCCCGAGAGCAGGATGAGCGGTTCGGATAATGGATGGATGGAAGTAGGCACTGGTTTGATACTGTTGGTCAGTATACAGTTGAACAATGATGTTGAGAAAAACAATTACTCACTTTAAACTTTACTTCCTGTCACAAAACCGAACTGGCTTAATTTGTGTTCACACAGAGCTGCCTGAAAAGCTTTTTATTCCAACATGCTTGCTTTTAAATTCATCACGCTCCTCTGACATTTGCATTCAGCTTTCAACCATTTGCAGGAAGTGGTTATCCTGACATTCTCGATACAAACCACAGTTTGTGTCGTCTGTTTACATGCATGTGGGTCCTTTCCAAGCTGACATGTTGCTGTCAGTCCAACAACCTAATGTACAAGAAAGAAATGAACAAGATGGGGCGTCTGGGCAGCATAGCGGTCTATTCCGTTGCCTACCAACACGGGGATCACCAGTTCGAATCCGTGTGTTACCTCCGGCTTGGTCGGGCATCCCTACCTACAGACACAATTGGCCACGTCTGCGGGTGGGAAGCCGGATGTGGGTGTGTGTCCTGGTCACTGCACTAGCGCCTCCTCTGGTTGGTCAGGGTGCCTGTTCGGGGGGGGCTGGGGGGAATAGCGTGATTGTCCCATGCGCTACATCCCCCTGACAAAACTCCTCACTGTCAGATGAAAAGAAGCGGCTGGCAACTCCACATGTATCGGAGGAGGCACGTGGTAGTCTGCAGCCCTTCCCGGATCGGTAGAGCAGGTGGAGCAGCAACCAGGACGGCTCGGAAAGGGGGGGGGGGTAATTGGCCAAGTACAACTGTGATGAAAAAGGGGGAAAAGAAATGAGCAGGATGATACTACAACTCTATGTTAATAACTGATACTAAAAATGTGTTGCAATCAAAATGTTAGAAATGTCCATCCATCCATTATCCGAACCGCTTATCCTGCTCTCAGGGTCACGGGGATGCTGGAGCCTGTCCCAGCAGTCTCTGGGCAGCAGGCGGGGAGACACCCTGGACAGGCCGCCAGGCCGATTATAGTGATTAGCAATTGCAGGCCATGTATACAAGAAAAAAATACTTTTGAATTTCAGTTAACAAGGATTATATGATGTATGATCAGATAAGATGAGGCAGGGGTAACTTAGCTGCTTGTGATTCATGGAACTGTTCCTTTTATGCTGGTTTATGTGCTTGTACTCAGGGTCGTGAGGGTGAAATCCGCCACCTGTTCCGTGGGTTTGCCTTCCTTCACTGTAAGAAGCTGGTGGAGAACGGAGGCATGTTTGTCTGTAAGACCAGACACCTCGTGTTAGCTGGAGGATCCAAGGTCAGTGCCTGCCTGACTGATATATCACACCAGGCTCCTGCTGGCCAATAAGCCGTGTGAATTAAGCAAATGAGCTCCACTCATACATGCTAAAAAAGTTAAGATCCTTTCTAGAAGTTTTTCCGTTCAAGAAAAGACACTTTGATGGCAGTGTCATCCTGCACTACACAAGTGTAGCCAGCTTCATGATGGGGGTGTTGTTTCTGATAACTGTTTCCTGTTCTCAGCCCAGAGATGTGACCAACTTCACGGTGGGAGGCTTCGCACCCATGAGCCCTCGCATCAGCAGCCCCATGCACCATGGTGGAGGAGGTGAGTACCAAACACCTTCTTGTCGACCACTGGTCCCCAAACATTCGATCACAAGGTGGTGGGACAAGATGGCGGCCGTGTGTTTTAACAAAGCTGTACTGCTGCCTTTCATTGAAGGACTTCCATTATGACACGCTTTTAATTTTCAGGTCCGTCACAACAGAATTTATACAACAAGGTGCAACACACCAATCAGTAAAACATTATACACAACCATGAGCGGACCCGACAGTGATCTTCCATCTCCGGCTGGAGACGTTGATGATCCGCTAACAGCAAGGATAGGAAGGAAAGGAATTAAAGAGGTTCAGATATTACGAACACAAATCACAGGGTGTAGAAAATGATATCGACCCAGAAAATAATTTCTATACTACACTGATGATCAGTTCAACATGATGGTCAACTCAGATCATAGAATTTCACTTATCCACATAAACAGCAGAAGCCGACATGCCAACTTCCAAAACATGGAAGAATATCCAAGTCACTTCAGGAATCATTCAACATAACCGCTGTATCTGAAACATGGATCACCCTGAGGAAGGTGTTGACTTTGAGTTAGCCGGGTACGAATTGTCATATAAGAACAGGAGAAATAAAAATGGGGGGGGGTTGCTTTGTACATGAGCAACAGCCTCAGTTACAAGGCAGTAGAAGTGATGGCAACAGCTGCTGCTGATGTGCTGGAATATATCATAGTTGAAATCTGTATGGAAAAAAAATGTAATATAAGTTGTATAAACAGATCACTGGGGTCAGATGTTGAAATATTTAAGGACTGGATATGGCAAAAAATCTGATCACAATTTTTTTCGTACTGATCGACATGGATATTGATCACGATATATAATCTGATGATGCTGCCAGTTTGAAGAATATCCTGATGATGACTGACGCCTGAAGAAACCAGAGGGTTCATTAGTTACACTTTATCAACATAAAAATGGAATATTATGTTACAGTAACAGAATATCTTAAAGGCGCCCCTACCGACCAGAGGAAGCGCTAGTGCAGCAACTAGGACACATACCAACACCCGGCTTACCACCCGCAGACACGGCCAGTTGTGTCTGTAGGGAGGCCCGACCAAGCCGGAGGTAACGCGGGGATTCGAACCAGAGATCCCCGTGATGGTTGACAACGGAATAGACCGCTACACCACCCGGACACCATCCCTCTCCATCTTTAAGATGAAGCTTAAGACCCGGCTCTTTCACCAACACCTCCACACCTGATAGTGTTAATAAAAATACAGAAAAAAATTAAAAATCGCTTCTTTGCACCCTATGCATTGCCTTTGTGCACTGCCTGTTGACACCTGAACCTAGTTTTTTGTCACTTACTTGCATTGTTGTCCCCTGAACAGATCCTTGCTTGTGTTGTATTAACTCTCAGATGTGCATCACTTTGGATAAAAGCATCTGATAAAGGAATTTGTAACATTTTAAATTATGTATTCGTACAACTTTTAAGAACATGGGCATTTCATTCATTCATTCATCATCAGCCGCTTCTCCGGGGTCTGGTTGCGGTGGCAGCAAGCTAAGTAGGGCACTCCAGACGTCCCTCTCCCTAGCAACACCCTCCAGCTCCTTCTGGGGGATCCCAAGGCGTTCCCAGGCCAGACTGGACATGTAGTCCCTCCAGCGAGTTCTGGGTCTACCCCGGGGTCTCCTCCCAGTTGGACATGCCTGGTAAACCTCCAAAGGAAGGCATCCAGGAGGCATCCTAATCAGATGCCTGAACCACCTCAACTGGCTCCTTTCGACGCGAAGGAGCAGCGGCTCTACTCTGAGCTCCCTCTGGATGTCCGAGCTCCTCACCCTATCTCTAAGGCTGAGCCCAGACACCCTACGGAGGAAACTCATTTCAGCCGCTTGTATCCGCCATCTCACCCTTTCGGTCACTACCCAAAGCTCATGACCATAGGTGAGGGTTGGAACGAAGACTGACTGGTAAATTGAGAGCTTTGCCTTCAGGCTCAGCTCCCTCTTCACCACAACGGTCCGGTACAACGTCCACATTACTGCTGCTGTTGCACCAATCCACCTGTCAATCTCCCACTCCATCCTACCCTCACTCGTAAACAAGACCCCGAGATATTTGAAATCCCCAACCCGGAGGGAGCAATCAACCATGTTCCAGTAGAGAACCATGGCCTCAGACGTGGAGGTGCTGACTCTCATCCCAGCCATTTCACACTCAGCTACAAACCGCCCCAGTGCGCACTGTAGGTCGTGTTCTGATGAAGCCAACAACACCATATCATCTGTGAAGAGCAGTGACGTAATTCTGAGGTTCTCAAAACGCCACATTACTCACACTCCTTTCCCAACATGTAACAAATAATGATGCGTACGGAGGTGTGTTCGCTGAGTGTCATGTGTGGATTTGTTGCTCACTTGAGATTATTGGCAGTGGCTTATTTGTATGTCATATCCTGCTTATTTACATGTTGGAAATAAATCATCATTCATTCATGTATATCATGTTACAGAGACGGAAGCAAGGAAAATAACCAGAGCAAAAGCATCCCTCACTTAGTGTCTGTGTGACCGCGTGCATGTTTCTGCATTCTGCTAAACATATCCTCTTCGTCCTGTTGTCCAGGCCAGCAGCAGAGAGGAGGAGGCGGAGGTGGATTGGGGCGGGGCCGTGGAAGGAGAGACAATGATCTGATTGGCCAGACCGTCCGCATTTCACAGGGACCATACAAAGGTGAGAGTCAGCAGTCATTCAGACTCTGACAGCGAGCCAGTCCTTACACAGCTCAGTACGGTTCCTGCTTCAGTGGTGTTCTGGTCTCTGTAAGATCAGGACTCAGGAACACTTTGTCATTTCACCTCATGTATGAAACGAAATGCTGTTTCTCCCAGCTCACAGCAGTGCAACATACAGACAAAAACACATGCAAGAACTACAAGAACACACACATCCAAACTAACGCACACATCCAAACTAACGCACATCCAAACAAAAAAGAAAAAAATCTCTGTCCGAGGGAATGAACGCCAGCCAGGCTGACTGTCGGAACCGCCGGTCTGCATGGGCTAGAAGTTAGCCTAGCCTGCCCTGATTATGCGTCCTGTCAGACCGCCCTCCGTGTTTCCTCCTCGGGCGCAGCTCCAGGCAGCCCTCCCAGCCGATCCAGCGCCAGCTATCCCCAGCAAGACACCATCGACACACCTCCCTGCACTCCACATGACAACATTAAAAACGCCACAGTCAATGCCAGGTGAGGCCGCCGCCAGACCGCCCTCGGTGTTATTGCAGCTGCCGGTCTGCATGGGCTAGCAGTTAGCTTAGCCTGCCCCCGCTTCCGCGTCCTGTCAGACTGCCTCGGTGTTTCCTCCTCGGGTGCAGCTCCGGGCAGGGCCGTGGTCCCTGGGCCCACAGCGCAGCAGACCAAGCTCTCCCAGCCGATCCAGCGCCAGCTCTCCCAGCCAACAAACGAAGACAAACATTTAGACGCAGATGTGGACAAAGACACTGCATGGACGGTACTGGGTGAGGCCGCCACAAATGTGAATTCACGCCGCCATCTTCCCACACCGGAAGCGGATAGATAGCAACGCACCACATTTTTTTAAGCCTATTCTTTTGCCCTTTGACGATGATCGCTAGTGTGTTTTTTTTTTTGAGTTACTGTTGTGTTTCTGCCCTGAGGTGAGGCAAGATGGTGACAGTACTTCATGACTGGCGAGCACTGCTGCATCTTGAAATTTGTGTCAAATGAGTTCTAGTTTAAAAGCCATACGTATCTACTGAGCAGAATCTTGTATTGCACCCGTCAGAACATGTTGTGAACCATTTTACAGTGAGATATTTAAAAACAAACATTTTGCATCAGTCTACAATGGTAGCAACAATTTCCTGTCTCCGTTTCCTAGGGTACATTGGTGTGGTGAAGGATGCGACAGAGTCTACAGCCAGAGTAGAGCTCCATTCAACCTGTCAGACCATCTCTGTCGACCGACAGCGCCTAACCACCATGTATGTCTTCATTTTATTGTCTCTTCAGGCTTTAATCTGCTTTCATTCCCCTTCTCTCTCTCTCTCTCTCTCTCTCTCTCTCTCTCTCTCTCTCTCTCTCTCTCTCTCTCTCTCTCTCTGTCTCTCTCTCTCTCTCTCTCCCCCCCTCTCCCCCTCTCTCTGTCTGTGTCTGTCTGTCTCTCTTTCTCTCTCTCTCTCCCCCCTCTCTGTCTGTGTCTGTCTGTCTCTCTTTCTTTTTACTGTGTCGGGTGTGTATATAGAGTGTAATATGAGGTTTATTAGGGGTTTACTGTGTCGGGTGTGTATATAGAGTGTAATATGAGGTTTATTAAGGGTTTACTGTGTCGGGTGTGTATATAGAGTGTAGTATGAGGTTTATTAGGGGTTTACTGTGTCGGGTGTGTATATAGAGTGTAATATGAGGTTTATTAGGGGTTTACTGTGTCGGGTGTGTATATAGAGTGTAATATGAGGTTTATTAGGGGTTTACTGTGTCGGGTGTGTATATAGAGTGTAGTATGAGGTTTATTAGGGGTTTACTGTGTCGGGTGTGTATATAGAGTGTAATATGAGGTTTATTAGGGGTTTACTGTGTCGGGTGTGTATATAGAGTGTAGTATGAGGTTTATTAGGGGTTTACTGTGTCGGGTGTGTATATAGAGTGTAATATGAGGTTTATTAGGGGTTTACCGTGTCGGGTGTGTATATAGAGTGTAGTATGAGGTTTATTAGGGGTTTACTGTGTCGGGTGTGTATATAGAGTGTAGTATGAGGTTTATTAGGGGTTTACCGTGTCGGGTGTGTATATAGAGTGTAGTATGAGGTTTATTAGGGGTTTACCGTGTCGGGTGTGTATATAGAGTGTAGTATGAGGTTTATTAGGGGTTTACTGTGTCGGGTGTGTATATAGAGTGTAGTATGAGGTTTATTAAGGGTTTACTGTGTCGGGTGTGTATATAGAGTGTAGTATGAGGTTTATTAAGGGTTTACTGTGTCGGGTGTGTATATAGAGTGTAATATGATGTTTATTAAGGGTTTACTGTGTCGGGTGTGTATATAGAGTGTAGTATGAGGTTTATTAGGGGTTTACTGTGTCGGGTGTGTATATAGAGTGTAGTATGAGGTTTATTAGTGGTTTACTGTGTCGGGTGTGTATATAGAGTGTAGTATGAGGTTTATTAGGGGTTTACTGTGTCAGGTGTGTATATAGAGTGTAGTATGAGGTTTATTAAGGGGTTTACTGTGTCGGGTGTGTATATAGAGTGTAGTATGAGGTTTATTAGGGGTTTACTGTGTCGGGTGTGTATATAGAGTGTAGTATGAGGTTTATTAAGGGTTTACTGTGTCGGGTGTGTATATAGAGTGTAGTATGAGGTTTATTAGGGGTTTACTGTGTCGGGTGTGTATATAGAGTGTAGTATGAGGTTTATTAGGGGTTTACTGTGTCGGGTGTGTATATAGAGTGTAGTTTGAGGTTTATTAGTGGTTTACTGTGTCGGGTGTGTATATAGAGTGTAGTATGAGGAATATTAGGGGTTTACTGTGTCGGGTGTGTATATAGAGTGTAATATGAGGTTTATTAGGGGTTTACTGTGTCGGGTGTGTATATAGAGTGTAGTATGAGGTTTATTAGGGGTTTACTGTGTCGGGTGTGTATATAGAGTGTAGTATGAGGTTTATTAGGGGTTTACTGTGTCGGGTGTGTATATAGAGTGTAGTATGAGGTTTATTAAGGGTTTACTGTGTCGGGTGTGTATATAGAGTGTAGTATGAGGTTTATTAGGGGTTTACTGTGTCGGCTGTGTATATAGAGTGTAATATGGGGTTTATTAGGGGTTTACTGTGTCGGCTGTGTATATAGAGTGTAGTAAGAGGAATATTAGGGGTTTACTGTGTCGGGTGTGTATATAGAGTGTAATATGAGGCTTATTAGGGGTTTACTGTGTCGGCTGTGTATATAGAGGGGTGTTTTTTTGGTGGCCGGCCAGCGTTTGGCATCATGCCAGTGGACATGGGAGTTCAGCAGGCTGAGCAGGAAGCATGGCAGGAAGATGTCGCTAAGTCTCCCTTGTTCGGTGGAAAGTTGTGTTTTGTTTTTTTGTTGTGGTGATTCTTCTGAATGAGGCTGACAAAGTGCAGAAGGTGGTGACAGACGGGATTGTGAATGAATGGTTTGTGTCAGTAATGCCGCTTGCCTCTCTCTGTCTGATGTGCTCCCTTTTTTTTATCAGGGATTAGATTCTGGTGAGAGGATTGTTAAGATAAGGGAAAATTGTTTCCCACAATGAAGAAAGTGGTGTCAGGGTGTAAACGGCCCCAGCTGCAGCATGTTGTGTTTGTTTAGACAGCGCCTTGCAGAAGTATTCAACCTCCTCGACACTTATCACTCATTTCTGGATTTTAAAAGATACGCGCACATCTGCTCCATCCATCCATCATCCGAACTACTTATCCTGCTGTCAGGGTTGCGGGGATGCTGGAACCTATCCCAGCAGTTCCTGGGATAGGTTCTCGGAGGAGGCATGTGGTAGTCTGCAGCCCTCCCCGGATCGGCAGAGGGGGCGGAGCAGTGACCACGACAGCTCAGAAGAGTGGGATAATTGGCCAAGTACAATTGGGGAAAATCCAAAAAAAAAGAAAAAGGAAGTGATGAATCAGATCATTCATCAGGGTCACATGTACTGTGTGCCTGGTAGGTCTGTGTTACCCAATGTGTCTTTAATTCAAGATTTTTTCCCGGAAGTCTCCGTTTCATTGGGTTTTGGTGTCAGGTGTATTCACATTACTCATGCGAGTTCGGCCACAGGATCGATTACGCGAACCCGCAACGATCGGCTTGTCCTCCATTTTCTGACTCAGCAGGACGTCATTGACATCAGGAGAATCTCAACGCTGATAGGCTTTCGCTACACAGCGTCACACGAATTTCTCACTCAAGCTGAATATTTTCAACTCGCGCGAATGATACGAAATTCGCATATTCGCACCATTCACATCACGTTGTTCGCGTCTTTTGCGCTGGGCGACACAAATGACGCATCTATTTGCGTCTATTTGCATCTTTGCATTAACTTTATATGTAATCTCATCGCGTGAACAAATTGCTTGGCATTTGGTGTGAACACAACATTAGACACAAAGGCTGTGGCTTCTCATCTGAGGCAGGAGTCAAGTTGTCGTACTGGGAAGATGCTAACTCGTTGTCGTACTAGGAAGATACTAACTTGTTGGGCTGATGGACTGACTGACGCTGGACAGGAACTGTTGCAGGACCACTGCGTACAGGTGGAAACTTCTGGTCAGGATGATCCTTTTCCATATCTGGAACTTTCTCCTAGAATGAATGACTGCACTGGACAACTTTCAAATGTTAAAAATACTGATCATCTGGATTTATATTCAGTAAAACACAAAGACGTTTACAAGTTTTGTGTCAAAGTGTTAAACAAATGCACACTAAATGGGAAGACTGACAGTGTGGAGGCGAAATTTAACTGTAAATGATAGTTAAACCTGTATGGAGAGTATTGTATAAACCACCTTTGGGGGAAACAAGAATAGTACATGGGACTGTTGCTGTGGATGCGTCTACATCTGTGATTAATCCTACAGTGTCCAACACACATCTGTTTTGTGGAACGATGGAGACAGTTTTCATTGTTTTATGTAATGCAACAGACTTCAGATTTGTTTGATGTATTGGGGATTTTGTTCCTGTGTTTGGATGAAGATGGAGCGGGAGATTGACAGGTGGATTGGTGCAGCATCAGCAGTAATGTAGACGTTGTACCAAACCGTTGTGGTGAAGAAGTTGCTGAGCCGGAAGGCAAAGTTCTCAATTTACCAGTCAGTCTTCGTTCCAACCCTCCCCTATGGTCATGAGCTTTGGGTAGTGACCAAAAGGGTGAGATCGCGGATACAAGCGGCTGAAATGAGTTTCCTCCGTAGGGTGTCTGGGCTCAGCCATAGAAATAGGGTGAGGAGCTCAGACATCCGGAGGGAGCTCGGAGTAGAGCCACTCCTCCTTTGCGTCGAAAGGAGCCAGTTGAGGTGGTTCAGGCATCTGATTGGGATGCCTCCTGGGTGCCTTCCTTTGGAGGTTTTCCGGGCACATCCAACTGGGAGGAGACCCCGAGGTAGACCCAGAACTCGCTGGAGGGACTACATGTCCAGTCTGGCCTGGGAATACCTTGGGATCCCCCAGCAGGAGCTGGAGGGCGTTGCTGGGGAGAGGGACATCTGGCGTGCCCTACTTAGCTTGCTGCCACCGGCACCCGGCCCCGGAGAAGCGGCTGAAGACGAATTAATGAATGAATGTTTTGATGAAACGTGGTGGAAAACAGCATTTATTTTCAGGGCAGTGTCCAGAAGAGTGAGTATGTCAGAGTGGAAACTTCTGAACTTCATAATAGGAGAAGCAGTAATGTCCATGTATACATCAGCAGAAGGAATAAAGCAGAGGGAAGGGTAGGACAGGATGTGATCCCTTTGTTTGTTTCTGTGGTGAGATCCAGAGTCTGGGTTGATGTCAGGTTTTATGAAGCGATGAGGAATTTTGATGCTTTCATTCAACAGTGGTGCTGCAGTGATGTGATGTGTTCTGTGGTGAATGATGAGTTGGTTTTGGATGAAATTTGTAAAATCAAGTGATGGATGGATTGAGATGTCTGTGCTGTTATGGATTGTCTCCAGGTCATGGAATCAATCCATGACGGAATTCAGTGAAGTCCTTATGAGCAAGTCACCATGTGATTTATTTTAAATACAGTAGAAATCTCTCTTTCTCTCTCTCTCTCTCTCTCTCTCTCTCTCTCTCTCTCTCTCTCTCTCTCTCTCTCTCTCTCTCTCTCTCTCTCTCTCTCTGTCACTCTCTCGCCCCCCCCCCTCGCTGAATCAATCTTGGTTCAGTGATAGAAGATGAAACTTTTTGTGCATGTTAATGTGAAAGAGTGACTGATGATGTCATTGTTTATTGTTAAAGTTTTTCTTTTTGAACAAAGATCTGTTGTAAATTCTCTCTCTCTCTCCCTCCCTCTCTCGCTCTCTCTCTAGGGGCGCTAAGATACACAGAGGTATGACCTCCACCCACGGTCGCACACCCATGTACGGATCCCAGACCCCCATGTATGCCACGGGGTCCAGAACACCCATGTACGGGTCACAGACACCGCTCCACGATGGTGAGACCATACGACCGCTTGTCGGTTTATCCAGCCAGGCAGGTCATTTGATAGCTAGTCTGCATCCACGACATAACATGATGAAGATGAGATGTTCTTGTTCACAACAAGAGAAGGTAGAGGTCATAGGCAATAGCATTTTTAACTGTACTGATTTAAATCTGAAAGACGGGTATCGCTTAAACGTACAGCTACCAAATCACAGTTAATACTACACACCCAGCACCTGCTTGGCTCTGAGAAGTTATTCTGCGCATAGTTTGATTTTCTTTCTTTTTATCTCTCTTCTTACTCACAACACATATCGCACATTTACAACAACATTTTTATGAAATGACTGCTGTAATTCTGGTGACTTTCATCATTACTATAATAATCTGCTAATTAGGGTTGGGCATTGTTTGGATTTTAACGATTCTGATTCCGATTTTTGATTCCGGTTCTTAACGATTCTCGATTCCGGTTCTTTGAGAGGTGGGGTCTTAAGTTTTAAGAACGGATCCTTCGTGTGAATGTCTCATTCTTATATTTGCATTTACAACAACTGTCTTCATACATGAAGATGAAGAAATAAAGACAGTCACACCCTGGTCCGGACTACCAGGTGTAAACGGTTCTTGTTGAGAAACATGAGCACATCTGCCTTCTCGGGCTGTACACGCCAGCGTTCAGCACAGAAAACACCCATTTCAGTATTTGCATACAGTTTATAGTAATTCGCTCATGTATAAGTTGTTTGCTGTCTCGCTGTTGTGAAGAAGACAAACGTTATTAATTTTCACCTACCCAACTGCGACGAGTTGCTGCTTGCTGTGTGCTCAGGGTGGCTGAAGAGGATGCCGAGGCGGGAGATGGAGACCGGCGCAACGTGTCAAACACGGTACACTGGTTAATCTGTACACCGTGTGCGCAAAGGTGTTTGGCGTTGCACTGTGCCAACCCTTCACTTTTCAAGGCAACGTGAAGCCACACTTTTGACCGCTGCTTGCTCTGGTCCATGATGGCGCACATTTAACTGGCGGAGGCGGAAACTACAGAAGCTGCACGCCGCCACCACGGAAACTGAAACTAACTTCAGCGCTAGTGAAATTTATTTAGGAACCGACGGGCAGAATGGAAATTTGACTTTCTTCACGATTCCTTTGGAATCGGAATTTTGGACCGGTTCTCAATGCCCAACCCTACTGGTCATGGTAACATGGTAGCCTCAAGTGGCCCGGAAATTTGGTTTGTAGACACAATCACAGCCCAACAAATCACTGTGACTTTTACCATCGACTCACCCACTAAGGTCAGTAGTCTCATGCCATGCAAAAACTAGGACGTTCTTAAATGGCAGCACTCTTTAAACTGCCAGGTCTGTTGTCTGCATTAAGTTGTATACACACCAGAAAGATGTGGTCCAGGAAGTAGAATGCTAAATGTCACCCACCGTCCTGTACATAATGTCTTGCTGTGTGTAACCAAAACTGGCTGGGGTACTCACTGCTTGAACTTTGGTTGAAAACCAGGAAGTCGGACGCCTCATTACGGCTCCCAAACCCCGCTGCATGATGGGAGCAGGACGCCGGGACAGAGCGGAGCCTGGGACCCAAATAACCCCAACACACCCTCCAGGTACACACACACACACACACACACGCACAAAAACAGGCTCACACATACATTGGGTCCAAAAGTTTGAGACCACTAGTGAAAATGCTTATGACAGCACAAGTTTGTGGAAAACCTGATGACCCTTGCTGTCTCATATGATTTGTTTCCGAAGAGCTTCTTGTGATGTCACAGAATGCTTGGCTTTCTCGGTCTTCAGGTGCCCCATAAATGTTCAGTAGGGTTGAGGTCAGGTGAGCGTGGGGAAAAGTTCATGACAGTCAGCACTCCTTGGTCTTCAAGTAGTTCTTTCAAAGCTTTGAGGTGTGTTTGGGGCCATTATCCTGCTGCAGTGTGAATCCTTCTCCACAAAGATGCAAACCAGAGGGTATAGTATGTCAAGTCAAGTCAATTTTATTTGTATAGCCCAACATCACAAATTACAAATTTGCCTCAGTGGGCTTTACAGCAACACAACATCCTGTCCTTAAACCCTCCCATTGGATAAGGAACAACTCCCGAAAAACTTTTAACAGGGAGAAAAAATAGGAAGAAACCTCAGGGAGAGCAACAGAGGAGGATCTCTCTCCCAAGACGGACAACGTGCCATGATGTTGTGTGTACACAATTTACACAGTACAACATTGAAAGAGGTAGGGGTCGGATGAAAACATATTCTGCCGACTGCAGACTTGCAGGGATGTGAGACTGTGGGAGGCCATGTTGCAAAGCGGGGACCGGTGCGAAAGCTCTGGAGTTATCCAGGAGCGTGGTCTGTTGAAGGGCCGCGGGCCAGGGAGCCGTGGTATTGGGGACAAAATCCTCTGGGACCCGCAGTGGCTGTCTGTAAACCAGTTCAGCGGACGAGGACTGGAGGTCCTCCTTAGGGGCGGTCCTGAGACCCAACGTGATCCACGGGAGCCTGTCGACCCAGCTGCTGTCCTTGAGGCTGGCTGGAAGAGCGGCCTTCATAGAGCAATGCAACTGCTCACACAACCCATTGGCCTGCGGGTGGTACGTGGTGGTGCGGTGGAGCTTCACCCCTATCGCTGAAGAATGGATCTCCTTTGTCAGGGTTAGGGAGGGGTTCCAAAACCCGGTATTAAACGGGCACCAGTGGTAAATTATTAAAGACCACAATATTAATAAGCTCCGACGTTAACGGTTCTGCTGTCAGTATTGGAGAAATTATGTATTCAGGCTACATAAACGTTATCCTGCACCTTTTTATCTCACCAACTCTGTTTTCATTATGCAATAAGATTAAGACATTTTCGCTCTCCCCGATCCAGAAGAGTGATCTCTCTATCGGAGCCTGTCGTATGTGTGAGCTGATGGGCGGGGCCAGCTCTCTGCCTGTCTCTCTGACGCACACACACAGCCTGTTCTTTGTGACAATGGCGGAGAGAGAACCAGACGGTCAAAAGTCTGGTTATACGTCACTAGAGTCGATGATGACAATGCTCGTTGCCATACCTGCCGCAAGTCTTTTGCATGTAACATCTAGCAAAAGTGCATCAAATACAGGCAGAGAAATAACGGTTTTCGACCGCCTGGCTCGTAGTGATGCGCGGGTCAGGTTTTTTTTTAATACCTGCACCCACCCGACCCGTTGTGAGAGCCAGTCCGCCGTGCCTGACCTGCTAAAATATGCGTAATTAACCACCCGAACCCGACCCTCAAACCTCCAAATTTAGCCTAGGCACCAGCAAAGTGAGCAGTGTTGTACTATTTTGTTTTGGTGTATTTTCGGTTTGGTGGATCAACTGGCGGCGAGGTGCAAAAGCAACAACAACCTCTCCCTAAAGACAGGAAAAACTAAGGAAGGAGGTCATCATTGACTCTAGAAAGACCAGCGCCAACCATACCCCTCTGACCATCAATGGTATGGACGTGGAGAGAGTCAGCAGTGTTAAGTTACTGGGAGTTCAAAACACAGAGGACCTCTCCTGGTCCTCACATGTCACTGCGCTCTCCAAGAAGGCCCAGCAGCGTCTTCACTTCCTGTGGTGTCTGAAGAAGGCGAGTCTCCCCCCACCCATCCTCATCACATTCTACAGAGGCACCATAGAAAGTATCCTGATCGGCTGTCCGGCATGGGAACTGCAAGGCCTCTGACCGCAAATCCCTGCAGCGGATAGTGAAGACAGCTGGACAGATCATAGGAATTGCTGTCCCGTCCATCCAGGCCATCTACAACTCGCGGTGCACCCGGAAGGCTCTCAGTATCGTGAAGGATCCCACCCACCCTTCCCACATCCACTTCACCCTCCTACCCTTTGGCAGGAGGTACCAGAGCATCTGTGCTGCCTCCACTAGACTATGCAACAGCTTCAATCCTCAGGCTGTGAGATTCCTCAACAGCCTGAACACTTAGACCTTCCACACAGTGACTTTCTGGCCTTCTTACTCACTGTCGGTGTCATGTGTGCTTCTGATGTTCAGGTCTGTGAAGTCATTTTTGTTTTTAATTCACGTTTGTTTTTAATATTTATTGTGTGATTTGTTTATATGTGGCACTGAGGTCCGTGTGAAACGTAATTTCGTCCCCTTGTATGTATGAGACATGCACATAAGGCCATGACAAATAAAAGCAGTCTAAGTTTTTGGATAATACACATAATACACTGATTGCAACATAGCTGATTGTATCTTAGCCTAATAGCACCTGGGTCTAGGCTACTAAATAAAGACGGAGTCAGCCTAACAACAGATCTAAATTGGGGACACAAGGGAACGGGGGGTGGGGTGCACAAACTGTTGTTTGAGAACTCAATACATGATGTATGTGCTTGATAATACGAGTTTGCCATCCATCCATTATCTGAACCGCTTATCCTGCTCCCAGGGTCACGGGGATGCTGAAGCCTACACCACAAATTTGGTTACTGACCTAGAAATGGTGCAGAATCTTCAATATTTCTTAATTTTACATGCCATAACTTTTTCTGTTTTTAAATGCTTCTAAATCCTCAAACTTCCTGATTATTTCCAGGTGTACATGAAAATAACACATTTTTGATGTGGTCTCAGACTTTTGGTCCTCACTGTGTATATGAAGTGTCTCAGGTGACACGCACAGATTTATACATGCTAACCCTGTCGTGGATGTACAGATGTAAATTGACATGAACACACATGCGTGTGTGTTTAATACTAGCTTCTGTCTAACTCAGAGCTGTGAAAATCTGAAATGTACAAATTTCCCCTCCTCCAGGAATGATGATGAGTATGACTTTGGCTATGACGACGAGCCCTCACCCTCGCCTCAGGGATATGGAGGCACACCTAACCCCCAGACCCCGGGCTACCCAGAAGTCCCATCACCGCAGGTCAACCCGCAGTACAACCCCCAGACCCCAGGAACACCCGCCATGTGAGTGCTTCTGTTCACACACGCACGCCCCCCTCTTCCTCTTCTTAAACAGGTGCTCGCGTGCATGTGGAAATGAACCCCGGCTGCTCCAGTAGAGCTGCTCACTGGACGGCAGTAGAAGACTGTGGTTGTACTGGGCAGTTTCATGAAGAATTTTCTTCGTAAACTTTGTCATGTCAAATGAGTAAAAACTAATCAGACACTTTTATGAACAGAGATTTTGATCCAGGATAAACCTGAGAAGCATCTGTTTTAAAGAATGTCCATCTGCTGCCATCGGTTGCAGCCTAGGGCCCCTTTTCTAGTCTAATCCCTCTCTCTGTCTCTCTAGGTATAATACAGAGCAGTATTCTCCATACGCTGCTCCCTCCCCACAAGGCTCCTACCAGCCCAGTCCCAGTCCCCAGAGCTACCACCAGGTGGCACCCTCACCAGTCGGTTACCAAAATACGCATTCTCCGGCTAGCTACCACCCTACGCCATCTCCTATGGCTTATCAGGTAGGTTTGATCAAATAAGGGCAATGGCTTATCGGGTAGGTTTGATCAAATAAGGGCAATGGCTTATCAGTAGGCTTGGTCAAATAAGGGCAATGGCTTTGGCAGTTGTGAGATCAAACGAGTAAGAAAAGACAATTGTTAGATTTCCACAAGTCAACTAAAGTTGTCGTTAATTTCTTCAGACACGCATTTTGTTATTCCATCTACATCTGCCTGCTACCAGTACACCGAATACGCCCTCTAGCTTCATTTGCCCATGGGTGTCTTTAGTGAGCAAGTGTTAAATATTTCGCTGCTCCATATAAAAGGCGTTGTGTGGACCTGGGGCTGCTTATAAAAAAAAAGAGAGAGAAATTACACAACAATGATTTTATGCCTTTTTGGATGTTCCTGGGATGAGTGACTCGCTGCATCAGTCAGCGTATTGTCCAGGTTCTGCCCCCTACACAGTAAAATATGAAGGGGTCACATATTTGCAGTTGATCCTGACTCTCACTAACCAGTATTTTATCTGTGGCGCCAAATGTTGCTTCCTTAACAGAGTATGTGTGCGTAGGTCAGGGGAAAGTGTACTTACAGTGGACTGATTATTGTTTTGTGTAAGGAAATGGAAAACGGCAACAAGCTGATTCTTTTCCTTTTACTGCTGTGACAGCAACACTTGTGCAGAGAAGCATAACAAATAGCATAACAAATACAGGCGATTTTGTCACTGGAAAAACGTCTGGTTTGTCTGCGTCTTCTTAAATTAACAGCTTGCACCCGGGTAGTGTAGTGGTCTATTTCGTTGCCTGCCAACACAGGGATCGCCGGTTCGAGTCCCCCATGTTACCGCTGGCTTGGTCGGGCGTCCCTACAGACACAATTGGCCGTGTCGGCGGGCAGAAAGCCGGACTTGGGTGTGTCCTGGTGTATGATTTGGCCCTGTGATGGCCTGGCGGCCTGCCCGGGTGTCTTCCCCCCTGCCGCCCACTGACTGCTGGGATAGGCTCCCGCATCCCCATGACCTGAGCAGGACACGTGGTTTGGAAATGAATGGGTGGATTCATGTGATGGTCAGGAACCTTGGTGAATCTGGGCAAGTTACTGTCTTGCAGCTCCAGTTCAGATAATCTAAAAAGTAAATAAAACCTCATGGGGGAGGGGGGGGGGGTATGTGAAAATGAATAAGGATTCTACTCTTCAGTTGATACTGGATCTGATATTATTAACACATCACAGCTGCTGACCTAATCGCCTTTCCAGACGGTAAAAGCATGGCTGGCTGCAGAAGGCCGTTGTAGATGAAGGGGAACCCGGTAGTTCTGAATCTGGAATATGTCTGGTTTTCTACTGCCAAGCCCCCTGAACCCCCGGGGACAGCTCCTATTAACCTACATGGCTAACGCCGAGCTAAGCTAGGGAATTAGCTAGTCATAGCATGGGAGTAGTAGCGGTAGTAGTAGTGGTACTAGTACCTCCATCAGTGGGGAAATTCTTTTGTCAACTGCAACAGCTGGAGTAACACACGGAGCAATAACATGAAAAAGGAAAAGAACCACTTGTCAGAGAAACAGAAGTTGGGACACTGGGTTGGGAAGCGTAGAAGTAACAAACCACAGGGAGGAAGTATTATTACACCCTGTGGATTAGAAGATAGTTGTGCCGAGCACACAGACCAGTTCCACTGAAAAGACACAAACAAAAAAAAAAAAACAATGTTTCCAGTAAAATCTTGGCCATGTCTGACCTGACTCCCAGACTACTGGTCTGGGATCTGGATCAGTTTAGAGACTGAATTGATTAAAATACAGTACTTTACATTAAAGCACTTCACAACAAGGCATACTCTATAAAGGGTTTAGGTGGCCACTAATTACCATATTTTATTTATTTATGGGTATTTATTGTTATTAATCATTATTATTTATTTAATATTTAGGCAGTTCATTTAATTATTAATTATGAATAATATTAGTAAATATTTATTTGTTTGTTTGTTTCTATCCTCCGGGTGCGCCGGTTTCCACACAGTCCAAAGACATGTAGGTCAGGTGAATTGGCCGTACTAAGTTGTCCCTAGATGTGTGTGTGTGTGTGTGTGTGTGTGTGTGTGTGGGCCCTGTGATGGTCTGGCGGCCTGTCCAGGGTGTCTCCCTGCCTGCCGCCCAATGACTGCTGGGATGGATGTGCACCATGCTCCAGCATATAGCACCCTATCTATACTGTATTACTGCAGCATGAAGCACCCTGTCTATACTGTATCACTGCAGCATATAGTACCCTGTCTATACTGTATTACTGCAGCATATAGTACCCTGTCTATACTGTATTACTGCAGCATATAGTACCCTGTCTATACTGTATTACTGCAGCATATAGTACCCTGTCTATACTGTATTACTGCAGCATGAAGCACCCTATCTATACTGTATTACTGCAGCATATAATACCCTGTCTATACTGTATTACTGCAGCATATAATACCCTGTCTATACTGTATTACTGCAGCATATAGCACCCTATCTATACTGTATTACTGCAGCATATAATACCCTGTCTATACTGTATTACTGCAGCATATAGTACCCTATCTATACTGTATTCCTGCAGCATATAATACCCTGTCTATACTGTATTACTGCAGCATATAGTACCCTGTCTATACTGTATTACTGCAGCATATAATACCCTGTCTATACTGTATTACTGCAGCATATAATACCCTGTCTATACTGTATTACTGCAGCATATAATACCCTGTCTATACTGTATTACTGCAGCATGAAGCACCCAGCAGTGTAAAATAAGTGGAAGGGCCAGTCTGATGACCAGGATCTATGATGACTACTGACTAAGTGTCAGACACCATAAGGATGTATCATTTCCCCTCTATATACATCGCTGTCCTCTCACACTCTGTCTCTCTCTGTCTCTCTGTCTGTAGGCCAGTCCTAGCCCCAGCCCAGTGGGCTACAGTCCCATGACCCCTGGAGCCCCCTCTCCTGGAGCCTACAACCCGCATACCCCTGGTTCCAACATCGAGCAAGGCAGTAGTGACTGGGTGACCACGGACATCCTGGTCCGGGTCAAAGACTCCTTCATGGACTTGATGGGACAGACCGGGGTCATCAGGAGTATCACGGTCAGCAGGGAGAAGGCTGCACACACACACATTCTAATAGGATACTCACTGCAGAGCAGATCATAATCCTACACCATCCACACACAAATATTCATTGACACACACAAACATGGAGGGTACGCCAATGATGCAGATCACTCTGCAGACATGCTTTCATCCTAGACAAACACACAGACCCACCAAGACTGCGGGTACCAACACCTACCAGGACTACAAATACTAGCACCTCATCCACATACAGAGATGATGATCACCACTGACACACGTCTGTGTCCTGATATGTCCTTCATTCATCCACATACAGAGATGATGATCACCACTGACACAGGTCTGTGTCCTGATATGTCCTTCATTCATCCACATACAGAGATGATGATCACCACTGACGCAGGTCTGTGTCCTGATATGTCCTTCATTCATCCACATACAGAGATGATGATCACCACTGACACAGGTCTGTGTCCTGGTATCTCCTTCATTCTGTTCTTTGGCTTTCCTGCCAATGGCAAAACCCTGTCAGACAAATCGGATAAATGTCTATGGCTTGTCTGCGTCTTCTTAAATTAACAGCTTGCATCCGGGTAGTGTAGTGGTCTATTCCGTTGCCTGCCAACACAGGGAACGCCGGTTCGAATCCCCCATGTCACCGCTGGCTTGGTCAGGCATCCCTACAGACGCAATTGGCCGTGTCTGCGGGCAGAAAGCCGGACTTGGGTATGTGTCCTGGTTGCTGCACTAGTGCCCCCTCTGGTCGGTCGGGGTGCCTGTTCCGGGGGTGGGGACTAGGTCTGGGGGGTATAGCATGATCTTCCCATGTGCTACACCTCCCTGGTGAAACTCCTCACTGACAGGGGAAAAGAAACGGCTGGTGACTCCACGTGTATCTTACTTGAAGTTATTCATGCCCCTGAATTGAGAGTCAGCCGCAGATCATCAGTGCTTTCCGTATCAGTGCAGAGGCGGCCATGTCGCTCCCTGTTAAGCAAACGTTTTTTCTTCGTATTGATTGGCTTTAAGTAATGTTCCACGGTGGTGACAGTGTGGGTGTCCTGTAGGTGGGGCTGTCATGATCATGAAGTTTTAGCTGACGATTAATTGTCATACATATAATCGCAATGAACGATTTAATTGTCTTTTTTTCTGCTAATCCCCCACCCCCGCCCCCCTTTTCTCCCCAATTGTACTTGGCCAATTGCGAAGCCGTGCGGGGGGCCTCTCACTTCCTGGTGTAATGATTGCCGCGGGTCCATCAGCACCTTAGCAGCACCTTCTCGTGGTACCTCCTGTTTTCACAAAGTCTGCTGCGGGGGCGGCCGGGTTCCCGGCGGTATAACCGGGTGGGTCGATTGGACTCGTTGGCCTTGTCAGGCAGTTGTAATATAATAATAATAATATCTGTAATACTATGATATGGGTTTTTTCTAGGTAGCTGGCTTATAAATGCATATAAACTGTGATTTAACCTGTTGTAATCCGGTTTTCTTTTGTTTTCTCAAATGTTTGTTTCTTTAAAATATCTGCCGACTAATGATTAGTTTTGGCTTTGAAAATTTACTGTTAGAGCATATGGGTTTGCAGTACAGATGCTGACTGGAAAAAAAATACAAGGAAATATTTGTAATCCAGACAAAACTGACAACTTTCAAGCAGGCTGAATACTTTTACAAGGCACTGGACATCCCTGTACACATCCTTTATCCTAGCATCCAGTCGTTTATATGGTGTATGATTTGGCCCTGTGATGGCCTGGCGGCCTGCCCGGGGTGTCTCCCCCCTGCCGCCCACTGACTGCCGGGATAGGCTCCCGCATCCCCATGACCCTGAGCAGGACAGGTGGTTTGGAAATGAATCGATGGATTCATGTGATGGTCAGGAACCTTGGTAAATCTGGGCAAGTTACTATGTCTTCCAGCTCCAGTTCAGATAACCAGGTCTGTGTCCTGGTATCTCCTTCATTCATCCACATACAGAGATGATGATCACCACTGACACAGGTCTTTGTCCTGATATGTCCTTAATTCATAAACATACAGAGGTGATGATCACCACTGACACAGGTCTTTGTCCTGATATGTCCTTAATTCATAAACATACAGAGATGATGATCACCACTGACACAGGTCTGTGTCCTGGTATCTCCTTCATTCTGTTCTTTGGCTTTCCTGCCAATGGTAAAACCCTGTCAGATAAATCGGGGGACGTTGCCCTTGCTGTTCCTTATACCTGGAGGTGGCAGTTAGGGGAGCTTGGTGTTAGGGTACTTTCATTAGGAAGACGTTCTGTAAGCTGTAGTCAAGAATACAACAACGATTACTTTTAGAATACGATTAAGCTAACCACGTATGAATTTAAAATCCAATGAGTGTCATATAAATTCCCATTCAGTTGCTCCAGTAGACTGTAGTCCAGCATCACAACAGTGGGCTCATGCAGTAGACCATAGTCCAGCATCACAACAGTGGGCTCATGCAGTAGACCGTAGTCCAGCGTCACAACAGTGGGCTCATGCAGTAGACCGTAGTCCAGCGTCACAACAGTGGGCTCATGCAGTAGACCGTAGTCCAGCGTCACAACAGTGGGCTCATGCAGTAGACCGTAGTCCAGCGTCACAACAGTG
>NC_079217.1:64737188-64767570 GCF_029633865.1 Lampris incognitus | reverse complement strand
CCCAATGACTGCTGGGATAGGCTCCAGCATCCCCGCCACCCTGAGAGCAGGATACGCGGGTTTAGATAATGGATGGATGGATGGATGGGAGAACACCTGAATGTGAAGATCTGTGCTGGGTTGCATGAAGGTGTGTGTGGTTACATCAGCGTGTGCGTTTGTTTATGATTGTGTGTTTTCAGGTGAAGGTGATTCTGGGTGAGGACCGTGAGGCCACCGGGGATCCTGCTCAGTATTGACGGAGACGACGGAATCGTCCGCATGGAGATGGATGACCTGCTGAAAATCCTCAACCTGCGCTTCCTGGGGACGCCTTGAACACTGAGAGGCGAGACAGACCGGCCGACAGACACGCCGCTAAACAAACACACAGACTTGGATACACACAAGTTTAGACGCACACATATACAGAGCTGTTCAACGTCCCGTATTTCACACCAGGATGTAAGTTTGACCCCTTTTTGTGAGCTTGTCAGCCGCTCCTGCTGAGTTGTGATGCGTTGACGGCGCTGGGTGAACGGCGTGGCGGGAGGCGCCGTAGTCATCATGTTGTTCTTTGTGTGTGATCCAGAACCCTCGGTTTAGTTCCCGTCATTGATACCCCGCTGCTGTCCAGGTGCAGCTCGTCAGCAAATGGTCTTTGGGTTTTAATACGGGACATTTAACAAGGACGCCCGTGTGTGAGTGTATTATGTGTCTGCCGTTTTTCATCCCCGTTCATGTCAGCAGCCCCTTGTTCTCTTTCCCACCCTGTATTTTTATTTTTTCATTTCCTGCAGTAAATTGGCAGGTATTGTTGTATTTGGGGGTTTTTTAGGCTAGCGGTTGGAATCTGTGTTGTGTTGTCCTGTCGACAGGATTTACAGCCTGTTATTTTTTGTTTAACGTGTTATTAAACTGTCAGGCAGTTCACCGAGTCGTCTGCATGTTTTTTCTCTAGTTTAGCATATACTACTGCAGTAGTACTATATGGACCAAAAGCTTTTTTTTTTTTACTTTCCCTGAATAATGCTGTTGTGGTTGTGACGTCTGGCACGTGTAGACCACAGAATCGAGATCCTACAGAAGGACCAATGAGCTCTTCTACGTTACAAAAGATGTGAAGACGCAAGCGCGTCCGCCTTTGTTGTTTGCCTGGAGCGGCCGGTGATCACGCGCTGTCAGTAATTCAATGGCGCCACGACGAAGATTGTCTTGTTTCAGTCAGTTGATTCAAACCTGCGTTTGTTTATCACGAATGCGAAGCTTGGGAGAGTTCATCCGGCCTGGTCGACAGTAAAGAGTATTAAATCAGGCGTTATTAGTGGCGAAATAGGCCCCGTTTTGTCCCGAAACATCAGCCCAGAGGCGACTCAACGGGATCTTGCCAGTTTCTTATGAGCCCTTTGTTTAGAAATATTATTATGGGCAAACTGTAGAAATATCACTCGCATCGAGAGAACATTTTGTACTGTGATGCAATGAAGAAGAAAAACATTTTAACACTTGTGTCACTATCTGACACTGGACCAGATCCCGGCTCTTCAGAACTGGGTGAGCAACCAAGCAGCACACAGACCAGAGACTGGCGCTACAACATGACAAAGCTGCCAATTTAACGACAAAATAGTGTGAATTCACCTGAACACGAAAACTATTCACAGCTACATGTCACACATTCATACACTCAGATGTACTGAAACCCCTGGTTCGAATCCCTTTTAATTCCAATTAGGTTGTTTAGGTTCCGGTTTCTAATTAGTTTAGTCGGTTATCTATTTTATATTTTCCAATGAAGACGAGACCGGTCTATATTTTGCCTAGCATAACAGTCTACTTTATCAATTCAATTCAGTTTATTGTCATTAAAAACAATGTGCAGGCACATGTTAAAAATGAAATGAGGGCTGTGGCTTCACCCGACAGTGCAAGACAAACACATTATACGATAGACACACATGAAGACCAAAAGCTAAAATTAAGTTAGAAAAGAGCTGGAGTACAAAATATTTAAAAATATCTACAGACATTCAGTGGGTAGCCGGGTTCAGGTGGGCAACAGCTTGGGGAAAGAAGCTGGTTTTGAGCCTGGCAGTGCGGGCTCTGAGGCTCCTGTAGCGCCTCCCAGAGCGCAGTGGGGAGAACAGTCCATGGTTGGGGCGGGTGGGATCTCTGCTGATGCTCAGACCCCTTTCGAAGGCAGCGTTTGTGATAAATGTCTTGTATGGCTGGGAGCTGGGTACCGGTGATATGCTGGGTCACCTTGACGACCCGCTGCAGAGCTTTCTGGTCTACTGAGGAGCAGTTGCCGTACCACACTGAGATGCAGCTGGTCAGGATGCTCTCTATGGTGCAGTGGTAGAAGTTGGGGAGAATTTTGGGGGATAGACGGGCGCTCCTCAGCCTCCTCAGGAAATGCAGGCGTTGTTGGGCCTTTTTCACAAGGGCCTGGGTGTTTAATGTCCACGAAAGGTCCTCGCTAATGTGGACTCCAAGGAATTTAAAGCTGGAAACACACTCCACTTCCACCCCATTGATGTGTATGGGGGAGTGGCTGCAGCTTCTAGACCTCCTGAAGTCCACAATCAGCTCCTTCGTCATCTGCACGTTGACAAGATTGTTGGTAGTACACCATGATGTGAGGTGCTGAATCTCGTCCCTGTAGACTGTAGTAGTAGTCATTGTTGGTGATACGGCCAATGACTGTGGTGTCACCTGCAAACTTAAAGAGCAAGGTAACCAAATTGACAAATTTGCTTCAAAATACTTTATAAATGTGGGAGATGTATTGCTGTTGACATGTTAAAATGTGTTGAACCATGTATAGAACTGATTTGCGGCGTTAGACCGTTTTTGGGTATTTTTCCTGTTTTCCTTTCTTGATTTTTTTGGCTGGCTTCCTTGGTGACGTCGCCGTCTTCCTTTGCATTGATTTAGAACACCTTTGCGTATCCCACCTAACGTTGGCTACATGTAACGTTCGTCATGATAAAGTTCAATAACTTAACTTTGACAACTGTGTGGACATCATTTATTCATGCAAAATTTGACAGTTGTCTAATTCATAATGATGCTTGTTTGATCGTAGAATAGACACATACAAGTATGGGAAAATGGGTTTTGCACAAAGTTATTTGCTAGCTTCAAAGCTAAAGTAAATAATGTGCCAGGTGGGCTAACGTTAGCTAGTAACGTTAGGCTAGCTAACGTTAGCTTGCATAAATGGAAGGGGAAAATAGATATAGATGAAGTTACCATTATTCAACAGGGATAAGGGCACGGGGATTATCGGGCAGTACGTCCTCCTCTGTGTCCTCTGGTGCCTCTGGCTCCTCTGGTTCAAACATATAGGACTGTACTTGCCCAATTCTGCTGTTGGCAGCCATCTCTTCTTATCAACAGTAACTAGGGTAGCTATTTGACAGGTTCTCCCCACTCTACAGCATGTGGTTTCGGTGCCACGCCCCCCAGAGTCTGAAACCAGTGGACGCTGCAGATTTTTACACGTTTTTGAAGCTTTGTTTTAGAAACTTCGCAACATTTTTAATCATACAGAATTGGCTGGGTGGTTACTGATATGTTTTCTTGGGGTATGGGTATCCCAAAACACAGATTTGAGCTCAGTTACCCCCCACTTTAACTATAACATTTGAAGAGTGAGTTGGCAGGCAGTTGTGGGTAAAGAGGGAGAAAAGGAGGGGGCTCAGAACACAGCCTTGAGGGGCACCTGTGCTGAGGGTCAGGGTGGAGGAGGTGTGGTCACCTAACCTAACAGACTGAAGTCTGTTGGTCAGGAAGTCCAGGGTCCAGTTACAGAGAGAGGGGTTGAGGCCAAGGGAGAGGAGTTTGGTGGTTAGTTTGGCGGGGATGATAGTGTTGAAGGCAGAGCTAGAATCTATAAACAGCATCCGGATGTATGTGTTGTTATGTTCAAGGTGGGTCAGAGCAACGTGCAGCGCAGTGGCAATGGCATCCTCAGTAGACCTTTTGGGACGGTAGGCAAACTGATGTGGGTCGAATGTGGTGGGGATAATGTTTTTGATGTGAGCCAGAACCAGTCTCTCAAAGCACTTCATGGCAAGGCGGGTGAGTGCTATGGGCCGGTAGTCATTCAGACTTGTGGGTGTTGGTTTCTTGGAGACAGGAATGATAGAGGTGGTCTTAAAGCATACCGGGACTATGGATTGGAACAGTGAGAGGTTAAATATAGTTGTGAAGACCTCAGCCAGCTGGTCGGCACATTCTGGAGGACCTGACCTGGTATGCCGTTCGGTCCGGCAGCCTTCTGTGTGTTCACTCTGCGCAGTGATTCTCTGACCTCTGCGATCGATAGAGTGAGCACCTGGTTTTCTGGGTGGCTGGGGATTTTTGTGGCCGGGTCACTATTGTCCTTGTTGAAGCGGGCATAGAAATGACTTAGCTTGTTTGGCAGACAGGCATCATGGACAGTGGGACTGCTATTGGGGCTTTTGTAGTCTGTGATAGACTGAATGCCTTGCCACATTCGCCGGGGATCGGAGTTATTGTGAAAGTGGTCCTCTATTCGTAGGGAATATTTGTTTGGCTGTTCTGATGCCCTTTTTGAGGTTGGATCTGGCTGTGCTCTAGGCCTCACAGTTACCTGACTTGAACGCTGCATCCCAGACTTTCAGCAGCTGCCGGACCTCACTGGTCATCCAGGGTTTCTGGTTTGGAAAGGCATAGATTGATTTTTTTGATGCGACACTCTCAGTGCAAAAGTTAATGTAGGCTAGTATGGCAGATGTCTGTTCATTAATGTCTATAGGGGAGCCATGGGTAGCTGAATGTGCAAAAATACTCCAGTCTGTGTTGTTGTCAAAACAGTCCTGGAGTTCAGAGACTGCTCCTTCTGGCCAGACAGTGATTGTCTTTACTGCTGGCTTGACCCGTTTTATTAGGGGTTTGTAGGCTGGGACCAGGAACAGGTAGAGGTGGTCAGAATGCCCCAGGTCGGGGGCAGGGAGTAGTTTTGTATGAGTCCTTAATGTTTGTATAGCGATGGTTCAGGGTGTTTTGTCCCCTAGTGGGGCAGGAGTCATGCTGATGGAATTTGGGCAATACAGCCCTGAGGTAAGCCTGATTAAAACCACCACCTATGATAAAGGCATTGTCCGGGTGTTTGATCTGTTGTCTGCTGATGGCACATTGTAGCTGCTTAAGTGCTACCTTAGCATTAGCATGTGGGGGGATGTATACAGCGGCAATGGTAATGGCCGTTAGCTCCCTGGGCAGGTAAAAAGGCCTGCACTGAATCATCAGGAGCTCGAGATCAGCAGAGCAATGCCTTTCAACGATCTTTATATTGTTGCACCAAGAGTTATTGGCATAAATACTCAAACCTCCTCTGCAGATCTTGCCGGAGTCCGTTGTCATTACATTACAGTCATTTAGCCGACGCTTTTATCCAAAGTGACTTACAATAAGTGCATCATTTAATGTAGGAAATCAGGAGAACTACTAGTCATCAGAGGTCATAAGTGCATCTAAACAAGCATCTAAGATCAAAACCAGTGCTAAAGTAAAAGTGCAGGAAAGAGATTTTTTTTTTTTAAATGAGTGAATACAATAAGTGCTAAGAACAAGTAACAGGGTAGTAGTTCTTAAAGAGGTGAGTTTTCAACCTGCGCCGAAAGATGGGCAGTGACTCCGCTGTCCTGACATCAGTGGGGAGTTCATTCCACCACTGTGGGGCCAGGAGAGAACAGAGCCGTGACCGGGTCGATCGGCAGCAGAGACCTCTGAGCGACGGGGCAACCAGGCGTCCCGAGGCAGCAGAGCAAAGTGGTCGGGCGGGGGCGTAGGGCTTGACCATGGCCTGGAGATAGGAAGGAGCCGTTCCTTTCACTGCCCTGTAGGCTAGCACCAGAGTCTTAAACTGGATGCGAGCAGCTACTGGGAGCCAGTGTAGGGACATGAGAGGGGGAGTTGTGTGGGAGAACTTAGGGTGGTTGAACACCAGATGAGCTGCAGCTTTCTGAACAAGCTCCAGAGGTCTGATGGCTGACACCGGGGCGCCAGCAAGGAGGGAGTTGCTGTAGTCCAGCCGGGAGATGACCAGAGCCTGGATGAATACCTGTGCCATCTCGTCGGTGAGGAATGGGCGAATCCTCCTGATGTTATAGAGGAGAAATCTGCAGGAGCGAGCAACCGATGCAACGTTTGCAGCAAATGACAGTTGGTCGTCCAGGATCACACCCAGATTCCTCACAGTCCGAGTTGGCGTCACCACGGTGTTGTCAATGGTGATGGCCAGGTCTCGGTGTGGGCAACCTTTCCCTGGGAGGAACATCAGCTCTGTCTTGTCCAGATTGAGCTTCAGGTGGTGTGTTGCCATCCACTCCGAGATGGGTGTGGAGGGTGGGGTGTGGAGAGGTGAGGGATAGTGCAAGCAGCACTAACCGGGTGCTGAGAAAAGGAGGATCTGATATCGTTTATCTTCTTGTCAAAAAAGTTAGCGAAGTCATCAGGGAGAAGGGAGGAATTAGGAGGAGGAGGTGGGGGTTGAAGAAGTGTAGAGAAGGTTTCAAAGAGTTTCTTAGGATTAGAGGCAGAGGATAGGATTTTAGAAGGATAGAAGGCAGCCTTAGCAGCAGAAAGGGAGGAGGAGAAAGTGGAAAGAAGAGATTGGAAGTTGAGAAGGTCCTCTGGGAGTTTGCCTTTTCTCCATTTGCGCTCTGCCACCCTTAGGCTCCGTCTGTCAGTACGTACTGAGTCGGTCAGCCAAGGGGCAGGTGGAGTTGGGCGTGCAGGCCAGGAGGTGAGGGGACATATATTGTCCAGAGAAGAGGAGAGGGTAGAGAGAAGAAGATCAGTAGATCAGTAGCAGTGTCAGGGGGTATGAGAGAAAAAGATTCAGATGTAGGGAGGATAGAGGTAACAGAGGAAGAAAGATCAGTGGTGGAGAGAGAGCAGAGGTGTCTACGGGTGGAAACCATGTGGGTAGGGGGAGGCGCTGAGGAAGGTGAAGAGAGTAGAACATGAAATAGTGGTCAGAGAGCTGGAGGGGAGTAACAGAGAGATTGGAAATAGGACAGTGTCTAGTAAAGATAAGGTCCAGCTGGTTGCCGGCCTTGTGGGTAGGAGGAGAGGGTGAGAGGTGAAGGTCAAAGGAGGAGAGGAAAGAGAGAAGAGGATCTAGCTTGTCAGTGTGGATGTTGAAGTCACCGAGAAGGATAAGTGCAGAGTCATCAACAGGGAAGTGCAAGACAACCTCCTCCAGAAACTCACCAAGGGAGCCTGGTGGGCGGTACACAACCACAATGGTGAGTTTGACTGGATAAGAGACAGTAACAGCATGGAATTCAAAAGAGGGCGGAGAAAATTGTGGAATGGAAACGAGAGTATTTCCATTCCAGGGAGATTAGCAGGCCAGTACCACCACCCTGCCTCCCAGCAATGGGAGTGTGAGAAAAAGAGTACACATCAGACAGAGCTGCGGGTGTGGTAGTGTTTTCTGGCATGATCCAGGTCTCAGTTAGAGCAAGAAAGTTGAGGGAGAGCAAGGATGCGTAGCCTGAGATAAACTCAGCTTTCGGCACCGCAGACTGGCAATTCCAGAGCCCTCCCGTCACCACTTGCTCAACGTGAGTAGAGTGGGAGAGATAAGATCGGTAGGGTCACAGCACCTAGGCATGACCCAACGTCTATGCCAGCCCCGGGAAGAGGAGAGGACAGGAATGCGAAGGAAACACAGTCTATACTAGGTACACAAAATACAGATGACTGACCGGATCTAAAAAGAGCAGTCCATGCTTGACAAAGTCTTGGCTTGAAAAAGTCGCGCTTGCCTTTGTTCACTCTAGCCTTCGTTCAACCTAGGCTTGTTTGCCTGCCGCTTCCAAGTAGCAGCAGTGATTTAAAGAAGACTGACTGCTAATTGTCTGCCAGGAGTGCAGGCCACACCCTGGCCACTTAACACCCAATTGGCCAAAGAGGTACACTGAAAATAGGCCTATTGCCCAGAAACTGGACACTTATGTAAAACTCTTATCAAACCTCACACAGCAAGTTACCAAGGAATATATGTATAAGCTACAAGGATAACTAAGTCAAAACAGCTAGGCAACAAGAAATATTTAAGGACACACTAGGTGAAAAACAGCTACAGCTAGAATAAGTAAATAAGACAAGTAAGTAAATAGAATAAGACAGCTACAGCTAGAATAAGATTCCACTACAAACCAGCAGCAGATGTATAGAGACAAGGACTAATACTCAAGCAGCTGGAGTAAGACTAGTAGCAACTTGTTAAGCAAGAAAGATGATACTTACTCTATTCTCGATGAACCAGCAATTCAGAATCACTCCAGAAGTTAAGATGCACACTTCCATTTCCTGTCGGCACGGAAGGCTGTGCGGCCCGCTAGCTCGACTGCCGAGTCGGCCATGTTGCTGTTGAGCCGAGTCTCCGTAAACATCAGCAGACAGCAGTTCTGCAGCCTTTTCTGAGAGGACAGCCTGAGTCTTATCTCGCCCATTTTGTTAGCTAACGATCAGACATTAGCCATGAAGATGCTGGGGAGGGGCAGTTTGAAGGGAGCGCTACTTAGCTTAGCATGTAGCCCGCCTCGCTTCCCCCTCTGCTCTTTACGTTGCCGACGGGGGGCAGCGTTTCCACTGCGAGGCCGGTGAGCGGGTCATATGGATGGGGGAATCGTCCGTGATGGTGGAGGGAAGTGAGTAATCCGCTCTGAGGTTTAAAAGTTCCTGTAAATAAACTTGAAACGAACGTATAAATAGCAATGACGACACAATACCGAACAGGGAGCCGCAGCAGCCGCTGCGTCCGGCGCGCCGCCATCTTGGAGAGCTAGAAGCTAGGCCTGTTTTGTGTCAGTTATTTTATCCTTTGACTTAACTCTTTTTAGTTTCAGGTGAATCAGGTGAGTCTACACTCTAAAATCCCTTTCTCGGGTAAGTTGACCCTTTGAGATTGAACCTTGCAGGAAAAACCATTCAAGTTCACCAGACAACTCAGAGCATCAACACACAGTCAGTCACATTAACGTGGAGAGAATAGTTTGTACTGTGGTGCAATAAAAAGGCGCAAAACTCACCGATGGGATCGGACGGTTCTGCCCGTCCTCGGCTCGGTGGTCCCTGCTGCTACCGCTGCAGTGGGTGCCGTGGTGATGGCTATCGGACAGTCACGCTTTGCAGGAAGTGACGCAATGCCCCATATCCGTTGCAAACGATAACAACACACTAACGTAGGCTGGCTAGCTAATAGAACTGCTAGCTAATATAACTTTTTCCACCCAAATTTAAGCAGATATTTAACGTTGTCAACTCGAAATAACCACTGAATACATATGCCTTAACCCACTACAGTATCCAGCATATACCTGAAACATAACACAATACTTTTATTTGACCACTCGCCTAACGTTAGCATATGCTAGCTAGCGATGATTTGCAATGTTAATCTCCGTAGACGAGGTTAGCTCGGGGCTAATTTTAGCTAGCTAGCTAACGTTAGGCGAAAACGAACAGGAAAGACGCCACATAATTGTTAGCTATAACATATTTACTTTAATGGTTTAAAAACAGATAGCTAACACAGCTTAAGCTAGGTGTACTTAGTGGAATAGCAGGGGGTATTTGGGAAAGCTTTCATGTGCCTATTAGTGGAATTCTTTAACTTTTTATGATAGCCTATGTCAGCTGACTATCACTGAAGGAGGCAACACTACTCAGCCTATTTCCCATTCATGAAACCTTCAGCATCTACTACAATGCCCATTTTTGTGACTGTGCCTGGTAGGGACACCAGACTCACCTTCACAAAAATGAGCGGTTTCATGAATGGGAATTATAGGCTGAATCAGTTACCTCCTTCGGTGATAGTGGTAGATACCCAGATAAGGCTATTACAGTCTAGTGTTTTAGCCCAATGTTGTTCTCAGGGTTATAATAAAGATGGATGAGATTATAATAAATCTTTATTTCAGACATAGGTCCATATCACATACAATGAAAAAAACAGGAAAATAGAAATAAAGTTAGTATGAACCAATGCTGCCACACGGCTACAGTATGTTTGGGGTTATTAGGAATTAGAAATAAACTTTGTATCATCAGAAGACATAACCTTTAACAAAATATAATTAAATGAGTTAGGATAAATTAACCAAACAAAAACAGGTAGAAGAACAAAGTTGCCTGCGATGAATTGGAGGTTAAAATATGCTAAACATTAGCCGATAAACACTTTATAATAAAATCATCAAACAAGCCTGAAAACAACGTGAAAAGTAAATCACTCAATAGAACACTGTCAGATATCAACGAATATACAATGTAATCCAACGCAGTTGTCAAAACTGAATGTATCTTCTTAAAATATCTAAAATAACAATTCACATAAATTCTATAAGCGATAAATCATGAGAGGTCTAAGGGTTGGGAAAATAACCCATGGCCTTCCTTTGGACTATGAACTTTGATGTGGTGTCAACTTCATACTGTCTAAGATTAGACTCAAATGAGCAATATGAATTGAAACGCTGGGAGTAACCAGCGTTGCTCTCCATTGTTAGTGTTACCAGTAACGTTAACGTTATTTCTGACTGTTTGCTAGTAATGGGAGTGTTTTTGCTAACTAGCCTAGCATGAGAGGGAACGCGTTTGAAGTTTCCATAGTAACGCAGTCGGGTCCAGCCCGGTGAGATCACTTCCGGCGAAGCGTGACTGTCCGATAGCCATTACCGGGTGGCCGTGGCAGTAATTAGTCCCTTTACGAACGACAACAGCATTTTCGCAACTCATTATGACCCACAATCCACGGAACCGATATTTTACAATATTTTACCTCCCGTCGAACAGTAATGGCGGCGGTCCAGTGACGTCACGTTACGTCTTACACAACGCGAACGTCATTGGGTTTTTTTGAACAAAACATAAACAACAAAATATTACATCACAATAGGACAAAAAGTAGCTACAAAAATATAAATTATTTCACAATTAAAATTTACATATCCATAAAAAAAAGGAAAAAGACAAAATAAAAAAGCTCGAGATACAGGATTTAAGTTAAATTATATTCTCCACATAGTCTTCTGGTTTTGCTGGCTTTAGGATTCATACATGCTTTTAAAGATCCTAAATAGGATGAGAGAAGTGCTTAGAATACACTAATGTTTGGACGCTGGTGTGCAAATTTGGTACAATGAATATGAAATTTAGCAAATATTAATAGAAGGTTGATAATATACATTTTTTCTGAACTTATTTCCTCACGTTGTGACAGACCAAATAAAACATGTTGGGTGTTCAGTTTACAAGAAGAGTCAATTTTGTTATTTATGAGATTATTTAGATCAATCCAAAAAACATGAGAGTAGGTACAATCCCAAAATAAATGACATATGGTTTCATCCACATTGCCACAAAAGGAAGAACAGAGGGTGTCAATATTAATCTTGTATTTTACCAGAAGGGACTTGACTGGATAACATCTGTGAAGCAGTTTAAATGTAACTTCTCCTACCTTATTTGTAATACAATATTTTCGTGATGAAATCCAAGTGTTCCTCCAATCTATGTCATTATAAATATTATTCCAGTAGAAAATGGCTGCAGGTTTAGAAACAATGTCTCTCTGAATAATATTTCTAACGCACTGATTAGTGGCTTTATCACTTAATAAAGGACACAAGTTACCAATGTATATGTCATCAGGAGTGGAATAGTACAACTTTTACCTTCAGGAGCAGACAACAATAACCTTCTAACTCCATCTGGTATTGCATCAAATACAATAGAATATTCTCTTGGTGTAACAGGGAAACCATATACAGAAAGAAATTCTTCATAAGTGAAAAGCTGACCATTGTCATTCAGTAATTGACTAACAAGTAAAATTTTATTATCAACCCATCTCTTAATATATAAAGATTTGTTCTTAAACCTAATATCTTGATTGTTCCAAATGAAATATTTACGGGGAGGAAAATTGTGTGAGTACATCATTGACCAGGATAACAAAAGTTGACTATGAAAGTTGGACAGTTTTATCGGTAATTTATAAATATTGTAATGGCACCTTAGGAGAAAATGCATTCCTCCAAGTGAATTAAATATATGGGCAGTAATAAAATTCCAAATTGAGTTGGGATTTTTTAAGAAAAGTTTGATCCATTTGACTTTAAAAGAAGAGTTTAAGGAGGTGAAGTCTAAAGAATTAATCCCACCAGAACATAACTTAGTATTTATCATGACATTCTTCTTAATAGAATGCATTCTTTTTTTCCAGATAAATTCAAATAATATTCTGTCAATTTTAGTGCATATGTCTTTTGAGACATCAAGTGCCATAGCTGCATATATACGTCTGGAAAGGCCTTCAACTTTAGCTACCAAGGATCTTCCAGTAATAGACGAATCTCTTTGAAGCCAAAGGTTAAACCTCTGTTGGACTGAAGCTATAAGTGGATTAAAATTTTCAGATAGTCTAGAGCTTTGGTCTTTTTCAATTATAATACCAAGATATTTAACCTTATGCTTCACAGGGATCCCAGAAATAATAGTATCTGTGCAACTATTAACAGGAAGAAGCTCACATTTTGAAATGTTCAGTTTAAGGCCGGAGGCCATTGAGAAAGAGTTAATGACTTTGATTGCTTTATTAACTTGAAATGTATCCCTTAAAAAAAGTGTTGTATCATCTGCAAGTTGAGTGATAGACAGTGTTCTGCCAACAATAGAGAGACCCAATACATCACTGTTTTTGAAATGAATGGAGAGTAATTGCATAGGAAGAAGGAAGAGATATGCCGAGATCGGACAACCTTGACGGATTCCACGATTTAAGTTAAATCTTTTAGTAGTGCCATATGGGAGCTTGATTGAACTATTTGCACCTGCATATAACGTTTTGACAGATTTTTTAAATTAATATTCCCAAAACCAAAAATGTCAAGTGCTTTAAATATGAATTTGTGTTCAATGGAATCAAAAGCTTTATAAAAATCTGAAAAAAGAATGAAGCTGTTATCTGTAATTAATTCTGAATGATCCAAGATATCAATCACCAGTCTTATGTTGTTTGTTATATGTCTAGCAGTCATGAAACCAGACTGTGTTTCATCAATAATGTCCAGCCTGTTCCATCTTGGTTTGTATCGTGGCAGCTCCAGCACCTTGCTTTCCACATATCGGGTTTTTTCCTCTGCTTTACTCACTCTCGCTTCGGGTGTGCGTCAACTTTCCTTTCAGCTCCTTGAGATCTTCAGAGATAAAGTCAACAGTAACCTGCAGGTCACTGATACTTTCCCCAATGCTGCCAGCTCCTTGCTCTCTGATAGCCATCTTGAGCGTAGCAATGACGTTCTCTGCGGCGTCGGTTTCCATGTTTTGTCTCTTGCCAAAACGTTTGGATGGAGAAGAACCGGGAGTCGTATTTTTTCTCTTATCTGAGCCCAGATGTTTTTGCCATCACATGTGGCTTCGATTTTTTATCCTGAAAGTTCGTTTTGTTGCTACTAAAAGGTTTTCAACACAGAGCGGGTTCTGCAGTAGACCGAGCACTACGCCGCCATCTTGGCTCCCCCCGCGAACGTCATTGGTTCTTATGTACGACCTCTGTTCTGTGGCGTAGACAGGCTTATTATGGGATGTGCCCAGTCACGTGACTTTCATGGCCAGGCAGACACCCTTGACACGCTAAAAACACAGTCAAGGCTTGGCGAGGCCGCCGCCAGACCGCCCTCGGTGTTATCGGAACTGCCGGTCTGCATGGGCTAGCAGTTAGCTTAGCTTGCCCCACTTTCGCGTCCTGGCAGCTCCAGGCAGGGGCCGTGGTCCCTGGGCCCACCGGACGCGGCACACCAAAACAGGCGTCGTCATCAGAAGGGGTATTAGCAGCATCTTGAAATGATCCCGGAGTCTTGAGCCGGGATCATGGACACGCGGAGCAGCTTCTGCTCTGCGGTGTAAGGTGAAAGGAGCTGCTCGGCACCAGAAGAGTCGCAGTGAGCAGCTTTTAGAGTCACGTCGGCCTTCAATAACTTGCAGGACTAATTTTCCATGTGTAAGATTTCTCAAGGCTTTAGCAGAATGCAAGTTTAAACATTCGATTGGCCCCTAAAAGAAAGTGCAGGAATGAGATTTTTTTTATTATTTCTAGTTTTTCCCCTTATCCCACCCGATTGACCCAGTGGCATACGGCCGGAACTCTTGTGGAATAACTCCCCTGGCTCACGTTTCCACAGGAAGGAGATAGGCGTAACACCAGCCTCCTTCAAACTCGTGTCGGCTGCTCTCGCTATTTTACACACTGAAGCCTCGCATGGACTGCATCACCTCCAGGCCGCTAAGGAGGCGTAGGGAGAACGCTTTCAGTTGCTTGGCTGCAGGCCCCCGGGTGGGCCAGAGGGGTCGCTGGAGAACGACGACTCCCCGAACACTACACCTATTTACACCCACTATCCCTCGGGTAAGGGTGGCCTAATGAATGGCTTACCCCGTGGACGCTCTGGCCGTGACCGGTTACGGCGAGTCTGGGATACGAACCTCCCAGCCACGTGACGAGCGGGCTGCAAGAACGGCGGTTTATTCCGCTCGGCCACCAGAGCGGCCAGGAATGAGATTTTAACCGCACTTTTGGAGAGCTGCTCGCCTCAACCGGTTTGTCTTTAAACCGGGGTTCTCTTCTGCGCTGAGCGTCACAGAATACAGCTTCTGCACATTATCATTTTTTAAGCGGGTATTTGGACTACAGATTTATGAGCGTCATACTTCAGCGTGCATCATGGGAGTTCCTTGTTCCGCCTTTTAGAAGTGGTACAGGCAGTTAGTGTCACAAGTACAAATTCCACCACCGGTTCACAGTCCACTTGTTTTTATTGACACACATGAACAGCTGACGTCACTGCACAGGACAGGAAGGCCCCCCATCACCTCCCCACCCGACTGGGCTGAAGCCCAGAAAACCCAATAAAATGTTGACGTCGTCATCAGATGACCTGACGTCATTTCCTCACCGGCTTGTTTTAGGAGATGTTGGACATGTTCATTCTCGTATTGCTGCTGTTTTTGTCGCCAAGTGTGCTGGGACTCCTTGGTGTGATAATGCACTTCAGATGAACTCCGACTTGCCTTGACTTGACCGCTGCTGGACTCAGCTTCACAACGGTGTCTTCTGGGACACCTGAACAGGAGGGTCAGACATGTGCAACCTGCAAAAAGACTCGCTGGCCGATCGCCAGGGGGTCGCCCCCTTTAATCGAGCGGTTCCACCAGGCGACAACGCTAACTGCTCTATTAAAGGGGGCGACCCCCTGGCGATCGGCCAGCGAGTCTTTTTGCAGGTTGCACGTGTTTCAACTAGTCCAATTTTACCCAATTATCTAACCCACGTATTTGGAAGTGAAAACCAAAGTGTAAGTTAAGTTATGGTGTGAAATGTCCCATATGGTCTGTGGTGGATGACATGGCCGATCCACTTCCTGGTTCACCCTGCAGGAAGTAGCAGCCTATACTTAGGGTAGGTAGTAGTAACATCCATAAACTAGTCATAGATAACGGACAGTCATCGACACAGTCTGACTGACACACTAGACTCCTGTTCACTTGTCCAATAAGACAGCCCTGTAAGGCCGAGTCCAGCCGTGGTCCCATGTCCGACATCTACTGAATGAAGCCGGTGATTAAGAAGATGTCATAACTGATACGAATGATGGGGAAAAACTATGAAACTAAGACCCAGGTGGTAAAGAAAAGACACCAGTGACGTTTTTGTGTAATCTGAAACGACGTCTGGGTGGTGGTGGTGGTGGTGGTGTTCAGCCGCACGGCTGGTGTGGCTGCTGGTAGTCGATGGGGAAGTAGTAAAGGGGGGCCTCTGGCGGGCAGCGATGCCCCGGAGAGACGATCAGTCCTGGGCGGCGTTCCGCAGGGGACCCCCGGTCGTGAGGGCAGCCTAGAGACAGGTTACGAGAGAGGGGGATCTTCACCTGGAACCACACCTCTCTGCCCTGATGGAGGACACGACGATGGCCGAGGTACATGGAAAAGGACAAAAATGACAAAAGACATGAACAGAAAGACATGTGAGGTAAAGGATGAAAGAAACATTATTATGAAGTCTGGTGGTCCAGACCAACGGCGTCTCGGCATGAGGGGCCGGTGATTTGGCCACTGCACGAGACCATGATTCAGTCTAACCAGTACTTCTACACGTTTATTACATATGACAACAGCAGCACACACCGATGTATTGCACATGTGTGTACCTGTTGTATAAAGGTCAGTGCTTCTAGCACTAGAACGACCAGGATCTCACTAAAACCACCAGGGGCGGTCAAAATGACCGCCGCGGTTTTTAAACTCTATATCGTGTCAAGATAAATACAAAACTGAGATATCAATGTATTACATATGTTAGTGTGTCTGTTATGAAACTAAATGACACCAAAATCAACATTTTAACCACTTTAATATGATTTTAAAACAATTTAAAATGGCCGCTGTCCAACGCCTGTAAATCCTGCAGCGCCTCGGTGGTGGTCATGGCGCGTCTGTAACGGCGTCTGTGACCAGACATGTTGGACATCATCACACATCAAGTTTAGACTACTTCTCTCCACTGGAGGGCGCTAGTGTGTTTCCAGGACAGAGCAATGAACTTGACGAAGGAAATGACGCCACCAACACACGTCATAAATACTGACATGACGCGCACCGTCACGCGCAAGTTACGAGGCGGTCATCCCGACCGCTCATGGTCGTTTTAGGAAGACCTCCTCATAACTTGTTTATGCGCGATTGATCTAAAACTCGTTTTAAATGCAAATATATGCAGTTTGAGGAGGATTCAGGGAGCGGCAGGTCTGTATCTTATCCCCCCCCCCCCACACACACAAAGTTACTAAACTTTGAAAATCCAAAATCGGTCAAGACCGATTTTGGATTTGTTTGGGGGGTGGGGTGGGGGTTAAAGTTCATTATATATGAACCACAGTCCATCGTTATCCGAACCGCTTATCCTACTCTCAGGGTGGTGGGGATGCTGGAGCCTATCCCAGCAGTCATTGGGCGGCAGGCGGGGAGACACCCTGGACAGGCCGCCAGACCATCACACAGGGCCCACACCCACATTCATACCTAGGGGCAATCTAGTACGGCTGGTTCACCTCACCTACAGGTCTTTGGACTGTGGGAGGAAACCGGAGCACCCGGAGGAAACCCACGCAGACACGGGGAGAACATACAGAGGACGACCCCAAGGTTGGACCACCACGGGGCTCGAACCCAGGACCTTCTCGCTGTGAGGCGAACGCACTAACCACTGCGCCACCGTGCCGCCCTGAACCACATCCATTCTCCAATAATGGCTGAGAAGAACTATTGGATATTCTTAATGTAGGCATGCCACACCTGATTGGGGGGGGGGGCGGGGCAACTGCTTTATTTTGCTCAGAACCTCTCCTGCACCTCCACGTTCTTTCCCTGCATCATAACACCAGCAGACCTGTTTTCCAACATGTTTGCCTCTCCGAACAACAGTTTACATAACTTGAACTAAGTTCGTTTCCCCGGTCCCGACCCACCCCGCACGGTGTCCGGAATCCCCCAACAGTGTTGATACCTCGAGGTGTCATTAGAAATCCTCCCATCCCTGTTCACAAACCTGTTGCCCCCCCCCCAGCACCGCGTATACACAGTCTGGCCAACTGACTACACGGGGGCCATATTTCCTACCAACTGGTAGGCAGCCCCATGCGCACGCTATTCAAAGTCACGCTCACTTCATGATCTCTAAACAAATCTTCATGGAGTTTAAGGAACGTAAACAAATCTTTATAAACAAATCTTCATGGAGATTAACAACATTGGGGACACAAGTTCGGTAATGGGCAGAACTAGGTCATCATAAGTAGAGGCACTTCATGTATTTGACATCATGCAGTAACAGTACTCAGGGTTCCAGAAGTAATGGATTCTCCATCATTTCAGTCCCAGTTTCTGAGAACCAGAAATGTTTTCATCACTGCGTACCAGTAGTCAGAGTAGGTGGTTTAACACCAGACCAGCAGCAGAGGCTGTGGTAATAACGTGTTTCACCTTTCAGTCCATGATGGACGTGATGAGACCAGGAAGAAACCCATCAGCACTCATAACACAGTCACAGGCACTGAGCAGGGGCCTCTGCTGCACACATGGAGTTCAACCCAAAGACTTTACTCCAGAGACTTTAGTTTTTACCCACTACCCTACCGGTGTGGTGGGTAAACCGCTGGTAAGTACCAGAGACTTTAGTTTTTACCCACTACCCTACCGGTGTGGTGGGTAAACCGGTGGTAAGTACCAGACACTTTAGTTTTTACCCACTACCCAACTGGTGTGGAGGGTAAACCGGTGGTCAGTACCAGACACTTTAGTTTTTACCCACTACCCTACCGGTGTGGTGGGTAAACCGCTGGTAAGTACCAGAGACTTTAGTTTTTACCCACTACCCTACCGGTGTGGTGGGTAAACCGGTGGCAAGTACCAGACACTTTAGTTTTTACCCACCGGTTTACCCACCACACCGGTAGGGTAGTGGGTAAAAACTAAAGTGTCTGGTACTGACCACCGGTTTACCCTCCACACCAGTAGGGTAGTGGGTAAAAACTAAAGTGTCTGGTACTTACCACCGGTTTACCCATCACACCAGTAGGGTAGTGGGTAAAAACTAAAGTGTCTGGTACTTGCCACCGGTTTACCCTCCACACCAGCAGGGTAGTGGGTAAAAACTAAAGTGTCTGGTACTGACCACCGGTTTACGCTCCACACCACTAGGGTAGTGGGTAAAAACTAAAGTGTCTGGTACTGACCACCGGTTTACCCACCACATCAGTAGGGTAGTGGGTAAAAACTAAAGTGTCTGGTACTGACAACCGGTTTACCCTACCGGCACTTCAGTTTTTACCCACTACCCTACCGGTGTGGAGGGTAAACCGGTGGTAAGAACCAGAATCTTTAGTTTTTACCCACTACACTACCGGTGTGGAGGGTAAACCGGTGGTAAGTACCAGAAACTTTAGTTTTTACCCACTACACTACCGGTGTGGAGGGTAAACCGGTGGTAAGAACCAGAAACTTTAGTTTTTACCCACTACACTACCGGTGTGGAGGGTAAACCGGTGGTAAGTACCAGAAACTTTAGTTTTTACCCACTACGCTACCGGTGTGGAGGGTAAACCGGTGGTCAGTACCAGACACTTTAGTTTTTACCCACTACCCTACCGGTGTGGAGGGTAAACCGGTGGCAAGTACCAGACACTTTAGTTTTTACCCACCACACCGGTAGGGTAGTGGGTAAAAACTAAAGTTTCTGGTACTGACCACCGGTTTACCCACCACACCAGTAGGGTAGTGGGTAAAAACTAAAGTGTCTGGAATTTGCCACCGGTTTACCCTCCACACCAGTAGGGTAGTGGGTAAAAACTATAGTCTCTGGTACTGACCACCGGTTTACCCACCACACCGGTAGGGTAGTGGGTAAAAACTATAGTCTCTGGTACTGACCACCGGTTTACCCACCACACCGGTAGGGTAGTGGGTAAAAACTAAAGTGCCAGTAGGGTAAACCGGTGGCAAGTACCAGACACTTTAGTTTTTACCCACTACCCTACCGGTGTGGTGGGTAAACCGGTGGCAAGTACCAGACACTTTAGTTTTTACCCACTACCCTACCAGTGTGGTGGGTAAACCGGTGGCAAGTACCAGACACTTTAGTTTTTACCCACTACCCTACCGGTGTGGTGGGTAAACCGGTGGCAAGTACCAAACACTTTAGTTTTTACCCACTACCCTACCGGTGTGGTGGGTAAACCGGTGGTAAGTACCAGAAACTTTAGTTTTTACCCACTACACTACTGGTGTGGAGGGTAAACCGGTGGTAAGTACCAGACACTTTAGTTTTTACCCACTACCCTACTGGTGTGGAGGGTAAACCGGTGGTAAGTACCACACACTTTAGTTTTTACCCACTACCCTACCGGTGTGGTGGGTAAACCGTTGGTAAGTACCAGACACTTTAGTTTTTACCCACTACCCTACCGGTGTGGTGGGTAAACCGGTGGCAAGTACCAGACACTTTAGTTTTTACCCACTACCCTACCGGTGTGGTGGGTAAACCGGTGGCAAGTACCAAACACTTTAGTTTTTACCCACTACCCTACCGGTGTGGTGGGTAAACCGGTGGTAAGTACCAGAAACTTTAGTTTTTACCCACTACACTACCGCAGTGGAGGGTAAACCGGTGGTAAGTACCAAACACTTTAGTTTTTACCCACTACCCTACTGGTGTGGTGGGTAAACCGGTGGTAAGTACCAGAGACTTTAGTTTTTACCCACTACCCTACGGGTGTGGAGGGTAAACCGGTGGCAAGTACCAAACACTTTAGTTTTTACCCACTACCCTACTGGTGTGGTGGGTAAACCGGTGGTAAGTACCAGAGACTTTAGTTTTTACCCACTACCCTACGGGTGTGGAGGGTAAACCGGTGGTCAGTTGGGTAAACCGGTGGTAAGTACCAGACACTTTAGTTTTTACCCACTACCCTACCGGTGTGGTGGGTAAACCGGTGGCAAGTACCAGACACTTTAGTTTTTACCCACCGGTTTACCCACCACACCGGTAGGGTAGTGGGTAAAAACTAAAGTCTCTGGTATTTACCACCGGTTTACCCACCACACCGGTAGGGTAGTGGGTAAAAACTAAAGTCTCTGGTACTGACCACCGGTTTACCCACCACACCGGTAGGGTAGTGGGTAAAAACTAAAGTGTCTGGTACTTACCACTGGTTTACCCACCACACCGGTAGGGTAGTGGGTAAAAACTAAAGTCTCTGGTACTGACCACCGGTTTGCCCACCACACCGGTAGGGTAGTGGGTAAAAACTAAAGTGTCTGGTACTGACAACCAGTTTACCCTACCGGCACTTCAGTTTTTACCCACTACCCTACCGGTGTGGAGGGGAAACCGGTGGTCAGTACCAGAGACTTTAGTTTTTACCCACTACCCTACGGTGTGGTGGGTAAACCGGTGGTAAGTACCAGACACTTTAGTTTTTACCCACTACCCTACCGGTGTGGTGGGTAAACCGGTGGTAAGTACCAGACACTTTAGTTTTTACCCACTACCCTACCGGTGTGGTGGGTAAACCGGTGGCAAGTACCAGACACTTTAGTTTTTACCCACCACACCGGTAGGGTAGTGGGTAAAAACTAAAGTGTGTGGTACTGACCACGCGTTTACGCTCCACACCGGTAGGGTAGTGGGTAAAAACTAAAGTGCCGGTAGGGTAAACCGGTGGTCAGTACCAAACACTTTAGTTTTTACCCACTACCCTACCGGTGTGGTGGGTAAACCGGTGGTAAGTACCAGACACTTTAGTTTTTACCCACTACCCTACCGGTGTGGTGGGTAAACCGGTGGCAAGTACCAGACACTTTAGTTTTTACCCACTACCCTACTGGTGTGGAGGGTAAACCGGTGGCAAGTACCAGACACTTTAGTTTTTACCCACTACCCTACCGGTGTGGTGGGTAAACCGGTGGTAAGTACCAGAAACTTTAGTTTTTACCCACTACACTACCGGTGTGGAGGGTAAACCGGTGGTAAGAACCAGAAACTTTAGTTTTTACCCACTACACTACCGGTGTGGAGGGTAAACCGGTGGTAAGTACCAGAAACTTTAGTTTTTACCCACTACACTACCGGTGTGGAGGGTAAACCGGTGGTAAGTACCAGACACTTTAGTTTTTACCCACTACCCTACCGGTGTGGAGGGTAAACCGGTGGTAAGTACCAGACACTTTAGTTTTTACCCACTACCCTACCGGTGTGGTGGGTAAACCGGTGGTAAGTACCAGACACTTTAGTTTTTACCCACTACCCTACCGGTGTGGTGGGTAAACCGGTGGTAAGTACCAGACACTTTAGTTTTTACCCACTACCCTACTGGTGTGGTGGGTAAACCGGTGGTAAGTACCAGACACTTTAGTTTTTACCCACTACCCTACCGGTGTGGTGGGTAAACCGGTGATCAGTACCAGAGACTTTAGTTTTTACCCACTACCCTACTGGTGTGGTGGGTAAACCGGTGGTCAGTTGGGTAAACCGGTGGTAAGTACCAGAGACTTTAGTTTTTACCCACTACCCTACGGGTGTGGAGGGTAAACCGGTGGTCAGTTGGGTAAACCGGTGGTAAGTACCAGACACTTTAGTTTTTACCCACTACCCTACCGGTGTGGTGGGTAAACCGGTGGCAAGTACCAGACACTTTAGTTTTTACCCACCTGTTTACCCACCACACCGGTAGGGTAGTGGGTAAAAACTAAAGTCTCTGGTACTTACCACCGGTTTACCCACCACACCAGTAGGGTAGTGGGTAAAAACTAAAGTCTCTGGTACTGATCACCGGTTTACCCACCACACGGTAGGGTAGTGGGTAAAAACTAAAGTGTCTGGTACTTACCACCGTTTTACCCACCACACCGGTAGGGTAGTGGGTAAAAACTAAAGTGTCTGGTACTTACCACCGGTTTACCCACCACACCGGTAGGGTAGTGGGTAAAACTAAAGTGTTTGGTACTGACCACCGGTTTACCCTACCGGCACTTTAGTTTTTACCCCACTACCCTACCGGTGTGGAGCGTAAACCGGTGGTCAGTACCAGAAACTTTAGTTTTTACCCACTACCCTACCGGTGTGGTGGGTAAAAACTAAAGTGTCTGGTACTTGCCACCGGTTTACCCACCACACCGGTAGGGTAGTGGGTAAAAACTAAAGTTTCTGGTACTTGCCACCGGTTTACCCACCACACCGGTAGGGTAGTGGGTACAAACTAAAGTTTCTGGTACTTACCACCGGTTTACCCTCCACACCAGTAGGGTAGTGGGTAAAAACTAAAGTGTGTGGTACTTACCACCGGTTTACCCTCCACACCAGTAGGGTAGTGGGTAAAAACTAAAGTGTCTGGTACTTACCACCGGTTTACCCTCCACACCAGTAGTGTAGTGGGTAAAAACTAAAGTGTCTGGTACTTACCACCGGTTTACCCTCCACACCGGTAGTGTAGTGGGTAAAAACTAAAGTTTCTGGTACTTACCACCGGTTTACCCACCACACCGGTAGGGTAGTGGGTAAAAACTAAAGTGTCTGGTACTTGCCACCGGTTTACCCACCACACCGGTAGGGTAGTGGGTAAAAACTAAAGTGTCTGGTACTTGCCACCGGTTTACCCACCACACCGGTAGGGTAGTGGGTAAAAACTAAAGTGTCTGGTACTGACCACCGGTTTACCCACCACATCAGTAGGGTAGTGGGTAAAAACTAAAGTGTCTGGTACTGACAACCGGTTTACCCTACCGGCACTTCAGTTTTTACCCACTACCCTACCGGTGTGGAGGGTAAACCGGTGGTAAGAACCAGAAACTTTAGTTTTTACCCACTACACTACCGGTGTGGAGGGTAAACCGGTGGTAAGTACCAGAAACTTTAGTTTTTACCCACTACACTACCGGTGTGGAGGGTAAACCGGTGGTAAGAACCAGAAACTTTAGTTTTTACCCACTACACTACCGGTGTGGAGGGTAAACCGGTGGTACCGGTGTGGAGGGGTAAACCGGTGGTAAGTACCAGAAACTTTAGTTTTTACCCACTACGCTACCGGTGTGGAGGGTAAACCGGTGGTCAGTAGCAGACACTTTAGTTTTTTACCCACTACCCTACCGGTGTGGAGGGTAAACCGGTGGTAAGTACCAGACACTTTAGTTTTTACCCACTACCCTACTGGTGTGGAGGGTAAACAGGTGGTCAGTACCAGACACTTTAGTTTTTTACCCACTACCCTACTGGTGTGGAGGGTAAACCGGTGGTCAGTACCAGAGACTTTAGTTTTTACCCACTACCCTACTGGTGTGGTGGGTAAACCGGTGGTAAGTACCAGAGACTTTAGTTTTTACCCACTACCCTACTGGTGTGGGTGGGGTAAACCGGTGGTAAGTACCAGAGACTTTAGTTTTTACCCACTACCCTACGGGTGTGGAGGGTAAACCGGTGGTCAGTTGGGTAAACACGGTGGTAAGTACCAGACACTTTAGTTTTTACCCCACTACCCTACCGGTGTGGTGGGTAAACCGGTGGCAAGTACCAAACACTTTAGTTTTTACCCACTACCCTAACCGGTGTGGTGGGTAAACCGGTGGTAAGTACCAGAAACTTTAGTTTTTAACCCACTACACTACCGGTGTGTGGAGGGTAAACCGGTGGTAAGTACCAGACACTTTAGTTTTTACCCACTACCCTACCGGTGTGGAGGGGAAAACCGGTGGTAAGTACCAAACACTTTAGTTTTACCCACTACACTACCGGTGTGGTGGGTAAACCGGTGGTAAGTACCAGACACTTTAGTTTTTACCCACTACCCTACCGGTGTGGTGGGTAAACCGGTGGTAAGTACCACACACTTTAGTTTTTACCCACTACCCTACTGGTGTGGTGGTAAACCGGTGGCAAGTACCAGACACTTTAGTTTTTACCCACCACACCGGTAGGGTAGTGGGTAAAAACTAAAGTTTCTGGTACTGACCACCGGTTTACCCACCACACCAGTAGGGTAGTGGGTAAAAACTAAAGTGTCTGGAATGTGCCACCGGTTTACCCTCCACACCAGTAGGGTAGTGGGTAAAAACTATAGTCTCTGGTACTGACCACGGTTTACCCACCACACCGGTAGGGGTAGTGGGTAAAAACTATAGTCTCTGGTACTGACCACCGGTTTACCCACCCACACCGGTAGGGTAGTGGGTAAAAACTAAAAGTGCCAGTAGGGTAAACCGGTGGTCAGTACCAGACACTTTAGTTTTTACCCACTACCCTACCGGTGTGGTGGGGTAAACCGGTGGCAAGTACCAGACACTTTAGTTTTTACCCCACTACCCTACCGGTGTGGTGGGTAAACCGGTGGCAAGTACCAAACACTTTAGTTTTTACCCACTACCCTACCGGTGTGGTGGGTAAACCGGTGGTAAGTACCAGAAACTTTAGTTTTTAACCCACTACCCTACGGGTGTGGAGGGTAAACCGGTGGCAAGTACCAAACACTTTAGTTTTTACCCACTACCCTACTGGTGTGGTGGGGTAAACCGGTGGTAAGTACCAGAGACTTTAGTTTTTACCCACTACCCTACGGGTGTGGAGGGTAAACCGGTGGTCAGTTGGGGTAAACCGGTGGTAAGTACCAGACACTTTAGTTTTTAACCCACTACCCTACGGTGTGGTGGGTAAACCGGTGGCAAGTACCAGACACTTTAGTTTTTACCCCACCGGTTTACCCCACCACACCGGTAGGGTAGTGGGTAAAAACTAAAGTCTCTGGTATTTACCACCGGTTTAACCCACCACACCGGTAGGGTAGTGGGTAAAAACTAAAGTCTCTGGTACTGACCACGGTTTACCCACCACACCGGTAGGGTTAGTGGGTAAAAACTAAAGTGTCTGGTACTTACCACTGGTTTACCCACCACACCGGTAGGGTAGTGGGTAATAAACTAAAGTCTCTGGTACTGACCACCGGTTTGCCCACCACACCGGTAGGGTAGTGGGTAAAAACTAAAGTCTCTGGTACTGATCACCGGTTTACCCACCACACCAGTAGGGTAGTGGGTAAAAACTAAAGTGTCTGGAATTTGCCCACCGGTTTACCCCTCCACACCAGTAGGGTAGTGGGTAAAAACTATAGTCTCTGGTACTGATCACCGGTTTACCCACCACACCAGTAGGGTAGTGGGTAAAAACTAAAGTGTCTGGAATTTGCCACCGGTTTACCCTCCACACACCAGTAGGGTAGTGGGTAAAAACTATAGTCTCTGGTACTGACCACCGGTTTACCCACCACACCGGTAGGGGTAGTGGGTAAAAACTAAAGTGCCAGTAGGGTAAACCGGTGGTCAGTACCAGACACTTTAGTTTTTACCCACTACCCTACTGGTGTGGTGGGTAAACCGGTGGCAAGTACCAGACACTTTAGTTTTTAACCCACTACCCTACTGGTGTGGAGGGTAAACCGGTGGTAAGTACCACACACTTTAGTTTTTACCCACTACCCTACTGGTGTGGAGGGTAAACCGGTGGTAAGTACCACACACTTTAGTTTTTACCCACTACCCTACCGGTGTGGTGGGTAAACCGTTGGTAAGAGTACCAGACACTTTAGTTTGTACCCACTACCCTACCGGTGTGGTGGGTAAAACCGGTGGCAAGTACCAGACACTTTAGTTTTTACCCACCACACCGGTAGGGTAGTGGGTAAAAACTAAAGTTTCTGGTACTGACCACCGGTTTACCGCTCCACACCGGTAGGGTAGTGGGTAAAAACTAAAGTGCCGGTAGGGTAAACCGGTGGTCAGTACCAAACACTTTAGTTTTAACCCACTACCCTACCGGTGTGGTGGGTAAACCGGTGGTAAGTACCAGACACTTTAGTTTTTACCCACTACCCTACCGGTGTGGTGGGTAAAACCGGTGGTAAGTACCAGACACTTTAGTTTTTAACCCACTACCCTACCGAGTGTGGAGGGTAAACCGGTGGCAAGTACCAGACACTTTAGTTTTTACCCATTACCCTACCGGTGTGGTGGGTAAACCGGTGGTAAGTACCAGAAACTTTAGTTTTTACCCACTACACTACCGGTGTGGAGGGTAAACCGGTGGTAAGAACCAGAAACTTTAGTTTTTACCCACTACACTACCGGTGTGGAGGGTAAACCGGTGGTAAGTACCAGAAACTTTAGTTTTTACCCACTAACACTACCGGTGTGGAGGGTAAACCGGTGGTAAGTACCAGACACTTTAGTTTTTACCCACATACACTACCGGGTGTGGAGGGTAAACCGGTGGTCAGTACCAGACACTTTAGTTTTTACCCACTACCCTATCCGGTGTGGAGGGTAAACCGGTGGTAAGTACCAGACACTTTAGTTTTTACCCACTTACCCCTACCGGTGTGGAGGGTAAACCGGTGGTCAGTACCAGACACTTTAGTTTTTACCCACTACCCTACTGGTGTGGAGGGTAAACAGGTGGTCAGTACCAGACACTTTAGTTTTTACCCATTACCCTACTGGTGTGGAGGGTAAACCGGTGGTCAGTACCAGAGACTTTAGTTTTTACCCACTACCCTACTGGTGTGGTGGGTAAACCGGTGGTAAGTACCAGAGACTTTAGTTTTTACCCACTACCCTACTGGTGTGGTGGGTAAACCGGTGGTAAGTACCAGAGACTTTAGTTTTTACCCACTACCCTACGGGTGTGGAGGGTAAACCGGTGGTCAGTTGGGTAAACCGGTGGTAAGTACCAGACACTTTAGTTTTTACCCACCTGTTTACCCACCACACCGGTAGGGTAGTGGGTAAAAACTAAAGTCTCTGGTACTTACCACCGGTTTACCCACCACACCAGTAGGGTAGTGGGTAAAAACTAAAGTCCTCTGGTACTGACCACCGGTTTACCCTCCACACCGGTAGTGTAGTGGGTAAAAACTAAAGTCTCTGGTACTGATCACCGGTTTACCCACCACACCAGTAGGGTAGTGGGTAAAAACTAAAGTGCCGGTAGGGGTAAACCGGTTGGTCAGTACCAGACACTTTAGTTTTTACCCACTACCCTACCGGTGTGGTGGGTAACCGGTGGCAAGTACCAGACACTTTAGTTTTTACCCACTACCCTACCGGTGTGGTGGGTAAACCGGTGGCAAGTACCAGACACTTTAGTTTTTACCCACTACCCTACCGGTGTGGTGGGTAAAACCGGTGGCAAGTACCAAACACTTTAGTTTTTACCCACTACCCTACCGGTGTGGTGGGTAAACCGGTGGTAAGTACCAGAAACTTTAGTTTTTACCCACTACACTACTGGTGTGGAGGGTAAACCGGTGGTAAGTACCAGACACTTTAGTTTTTATACCCACTACCCTACTGGTGTGGAGGGTAAACCGGTGGTAAGTACCACACACTTTAGTTTTTACCCACTACCCTACCGGTGTGGTGGGTAAACCGTTGGTAAGTACCAGACACTTTAGTTTTTACCCACTACCCTACCGGTGTGGTGGGTAAAACCGGTGGCAAGTACCAGACACTTTAGTTTTTACCCACTACCCTACCGGTGTGGTGGGTAAACCGGTGGCAAGTACCAAACACTTTAGTTTTTACCCACTACCCTACCGGTGTGGTGGGTAAACCGGTGGTAAGTACCAGAAACTTTAGTTTTTACCCACTACACTACCGCAGTGGAGGGTAAACCGGTGGTAAGAACCAGAAACTTTAGTTTTTACCCACTACACTACCGTGTGTGGAGGGGTAAACCGGTGGTAAGTACCACACACTTTAGTTTTTACCCACTACCCTACCTGGTGTGGTGGGTAAACCGTTGGTAAGTACCAGAGACTTTAGTTTTTACCCACTAACCCTACCGGTGTGGTGGGTAAACGGTGGCAAGTACCAGACACTTTAGTTTTTACCCACCGGTTTACCCACCACACCGGTAGGGTAGTGGGTAAAAACTAAAGTCTCTGGTACTGACCACCGGTTTACCCACCACACCGGTAGGGTAGTGGGTAAAAACTAAAGTCTCTGGTATTTACCACCGGTTTACCCACCACACCGGTAGGGTAGTGGGTAAAAACTAAAGTCTCTGGTACTGACCACCGGTTACCCCACCACACCGGTAGGGTAGTGGGTAAAAACTAAAGTGTCTGGTACTTACCACTGGTTTACCCACCACACCGGTAGGGTAGTGGGTAAAAACTAAAGTGTCTGGTACTGACAACCGGTTTACCCTACCGGCACTTCAGTTTTTACCCACTACCCTACCGGTGTGGAGGGGAAACCGGTGGTAAGTACCAAACACTTTAGTTTTTACCCACTACCCTACCGGTGTGGTGGGGTAAACCGGTGGTAAGTACCAGACACTTTAGTTTTTACCCACTACCCTACCGGTGTGGTGGGTAAACCGGTGGTAAGTACCACACACTTTAGTTTTTACCCACTACCCTACCGGTGTGGTGGGTAAACCGGTGGTAAGTACCAGACACTTTAGTTTTTACCCACTACCCTACCGGTGTGGTGGGTAAACCGGTGGCAAGTACCAGACACTTTAGTTTTTACCCACCACACCGGTAGGGTAGTGGGTAAAAACTAAAGTTTCTGGTACTGACCACCGGTTTACGCTCCACACCGGTAGGGTAGTGGGTAAAAACTAAAGTGCCGGTAGGGTAAAACCGGTGGTCAGTACCAAACACCTTTAGTTTTTACCCACTACCCTACCGGTGTGGTGGGTAAACCGGTGGTAAGTACCAGACACTTTAGTTTTTACCCACTACCCTACCGGTGTGGAGGGTAAACCGGTGGCAAGTACCAGACACTTTAGTTTTTACCCACTACCCTACTGGTGTGGAGGGTAAACCGGTGGTAAGTACCAGACACTTTAGTTTTTACCCACTACCCTACCGGTGTGGTGGGTAAACCGGTGGCAAGTACCAGACACTTTAGTTTTTACCCACTACCCTACTGGTGTGGAGGGTAAACAGGTGGTCAGTACCAGACACTTTAGTTTTTACCCATTACCCTACTGGTGTGGAGGGTAAACCGGTGGTCAGTACCAGAGACTTTAGTTTTTACCCACTACCCTACTGGTGTGGTGGGTAAACCGGTGGTAAGTACCAGAGACTTTAGTTTTTACCCACTACCCTACTGGTGTGGTGGGTAAACCGGTGGTAAGTACCAGAGACTTTAGTTTTTTACCCACTACCCTACGGGTGTGGAGGGTAAACCGGTGGTCAGTTGGGTAAACCGGTGGTAAGTACCAGACACTTTAGTTTTTACCCACTACCCCTACCGGTGTGGTGGGTAAACCGGTGGCAAGTACCAGACACTTTAGTTTTTACCCACCTGTTTACCCACCACACCGGTAGGGTAGTGGGTTAAAAACTAAAGTCTCTGGTACTTACCACCGGTTTACCCACCACACCAGTAGGGTAGTGGGTAAAAACTAAAGTCTCTGGTACTGACCACCAGTTTACCCTCCACACCGGTAGTGTAGTGGGTTAAAAACTAAAGTCTCTGGTACTGATCACCGGTTTACCCACCACACCAGTAGGGTAGTGGGTAAAAACTAAAGTGTCTGGAATTTGCCACCGGGTTTACCCTCCACACCAGTAGGGTAGTGGGTAAAAACTATAGTCTCTGGTACTGACCACCGGTTTACCCACCACACCGGTAGGGGTAGTGGTAAAAACTATAGTCTCTGGTACTGACCACCGGTTTACCCACCACACCGGTAGGGTAGTGGGTAAAAACTAAAGTGCCGGTAGGGTAAACCGGTGGTCAGTAC